>NW_025537115.1:0-32500 GCF_020615455.1 Coregonus clupeaformis | reverse complement strand
GACAAAGCCACAAGAATTAGCCATACAAGATGAAGGAGTTTGGAAAACTTATTTTGATAATCTATACAAAAACATCCCACAAAAAAAACGTACAAAATAACCAATTAGAATGACATCTGTGAATTAGTCATTAAAAACAACCAAAATCCATTAGATTACCCAATAACCCAACAAGAACTACATGAAAAGCTCAAATCTATATAACCAAAGAAGGCTTGTGGTCTAGATAACATCAGAAATGAAATGCTGAAAAACAGCACACCTGAGTTGCAAAATGATGTGTTTAAATTGTTCAACATGGTTCTAACTTCTGGCTGCTTTCCTGATGTCTGGAACCAGGGGCTCATCTCCCCTATCCACAAAAGTGGAGACAAATCAGACCCCAATAATTACAGGGGAACATGTGTAAACAGCCACTTGGGAAAGGTTTTCCGTAGCATTTTGAATTCAAGAATTCAAACCTTTCTTCAATAAAAAAATGTAAAGTAAATGTCAAATTGGCTTTCTCCCCAACCATCGCACTACTGACAATATATACACCTTACACACACTAATTAATAAACACGTCCACCAAAAAAAAGAGGGCAAAATCTTTGCTTGCTTTATTGACTTTAAAAAAGCATACGATTCTATTTGGCATGAAGTGTGACGAGTACTGAGGATACGAAGAGGCAGGACGCAGACGCAGGAATCAACAATTTAAAGGTTTACTTAACATTTACATTTTTGTCATTTAGCAGACGCTCTTATCCAGAGCGACTTACAGAAGCAATTAGGGTTAAGTGCCTTGCTCAAGGGCACATCGACAGATTTTTCACCTAGTTGGCTCGGGGATTAGAACCAGCGACCTTTCGGTTACTGGCACAACGCTCTTACCCACTAAGCTACCTGCCGCCCAGAGCAAGAGAACAACAAAGAGCGCGTACACGACAAGACACTAACAATCACACACAACACAACACTGAACAGTCCAGTGCTATATAGGGGTGGTGATGAGATGATGAGGTGCAGGTGTGCTGGTGGGTGATTAGTGTGCATTGGGTTTCCATTCCGGTGTTGCCGAGGTGGTGCGGGTAGCTACTGGTAACTTTTAGCAACTGTAGTAAAGCTTAAACCATGTATTTAGATTGTAGTTAGGTATTGTAGGTAGTTTATTTAGGTAGTTATTGTAGGTAATTATTGTAGGTAAGTATTGTATTCGAGTGAGCCCGGTGAAGCACGAGGCTAGCTAACCCACTACCTGGACCCATAAAGCTAGCTAGCTAGCGGGTAGCTACTGGTAACTTTTAGCAACTGTGGATAGTTGTTTCCAATGTTATTTCACGCTTAAGAGTACCTGTAATTAAGCCAGCTAGCTACCTACCATTCAGCTGTTTTTCTAACCTCATTATCTGAAGCATTAACGTTAGGTAGTTAGTAGCTACTGTACTTAATTACAGCTACTGATTGCAGAAGACCAACGTCTTCTTGTCTGCCACCCAGACAGCTGGCGTCGGGTAAGTTTGGCTTTATGCATAGCTTGGGCTTTGTCGAGTAAGGCTTAAACTATGTATTTAGATTGTAGTTGGGTATTGTAGCTAGGCATCGTGGGTTGTCGTGGGTAGTTGTTGTATGTAGTTATTGTAGGTTAGGATTGTATTCGGCGGTGCCGGTGTACATGGCTAGCTAGCTAACTCACCTCCTGGACTAGCTGGCGGTAGCTATTATAGCAACGTAGCAACTAAATACAATATCCTTTTAGCCAGCTACATTCGTTCGCAGCGACGCCGTTTTCAAACTAAGTCAACACAGCAGCCATTGCTAGCTAGCCAACACTACCAGCTAGCTGTACGCAGCAGCTAAATACAATATATTGTGCTAGCTAGCCAACGTTTAATTATTGCTGCGTTATGAAAGGAACTAGACACGGACACGAATTATCTGTTTAGTGTGTTAACACACTATTGGTAGTTTATTTGTAACCAAGTATTGGTGCTAAACTGTGTGTTATTGGATGCTAGCATGCTAGTTAGCTATGGCGTCATAGTTAGCTAGCTGAATAAAGTAAGTTGAGTCTATTCCTTGAAACATTGAACCGCTGTAGTTTACAACAATTCTAATTTCTAAAGTGGAAGTTGGGAGAGTTTTATTCGGGTGGTTCAGTGAAACAATTATAGTTTCTGAGGTGGAAGTTGGGAGAGTTATATTTGGGAGTTTTTGGTGAGGGAGGCCCTGCTCTCTCCTTTCCCAGATGTTTAGTTCATTTCATTCCGATCTCCTCTGCATTATTGTAGCCATCTGCTACAGCCTGTCAACTATGCCTCTGCCTATCCCTGTTCTCTCCCTCTCCGCACAGGCTACACAAACGCCTCACACCGCGTGGCTGCTGCCTCTCTAACCTGGTGGTCCCTGCACGCACCACACACCTGGAGTTCCAGGTCTCAGGCAGCCTCTGGAACTGCCGTTCTGCTGCCAACAAGGCTGACTTCATCCCAGCCTATGCTACCCTCCAGTCCCTCGACTTCCTGGCGCTGACGAAACATGGATTACCACTGAAAACACTGCTACTCCTACTGCTCTCTCCTCGTCTGACCATGTGTTCTCGCATACCCAGAGAGCATCTGGTCAGAGGGGTGTTGGCACAGGAATCCTCATCTCTCCCAAGTGGTCATTCTCAATTTTTCCCCTAACCCATCTGTCTATCTCCTCATTTGAATTCCATGCTGTCACAGTCACTAGCCCATTTAAGCTTAATATCCTTGTCATCTATCGCCCTCCAGGTTCCCTTGGAGAGTTCATCAATGAGCTTGACGCCTTGATAAGTTCCTTTCCTGAGGATGGCTCACCCCTCACAGTTTTGGGGGATTTCAACCTCCCTACGTCTACATTTGACTCATTTCTCTCTGCCTCCTTCTTTCCACTCCTCTCCTCTTTTGACCTCACCCTCTCACAGTCCCCCTACTCACAAGGCAGGCAATACGCGACCTCATCTTTACTAGATGCTGCTCTTCTACTAATCTCACTGCAACTCCCCTCCATGTCTCCGACCACTACTTTGTATCCTTTTCTCTCTCGCTGTCCTCCAATACTTACTCACTCTGCCCCTACACAGATGGTAATGCGCCGCCGCAACCTTCGCTCTCTCTCTCCCACTACTCTCTCCTCTTCCATCCTATCATCTCTTCCCTCTGCTCAATCCTTCTCCCCTCCAATCTCCTGATTCTGCCTCCTCAACCCTCCTCTCCTCCCTTTCTGCATCCTTTGACTCCCTGTGTCCCCCTATCCTCCCAGCCGGCTCGGTCCTCCCCTCCAGCTCCGTGGCTTGATGACTAATTGCGAGCTCACAGAACAGAGCTCCGGGCAGCTGAGCGGAAATGGAAGAAAACTAAACTCCCTGCCGACCTGGCATCTTTTCCTCCCTCCTCTCTACATTTTCTTCATCTGTTTCTGCTGCTAAGGCCACTTTCTACCACTCTAAATTCCAAGCATCTGCCTCTAACCCTAGGGAAGCTCTTTGCCACATTCTCCTCACTGCTGAATCCCCCCCTCCTCCCTCTCCATGGATGACTTCCGTCAACCACTTTGAAAAGAAGGTTGACGACATCCGATCCTCGTTTGTTAAGTCTAATGACACTGCTGGTCCTGCTCACACTGCCCTACCCTATGCTTTGACTTCTTTCTCCCCTCTCTCCAGATAAAATCTTGCGACTTGTGACTCCTGGCCGCCCAACAACCTGCCCGCTTGACCCCATCCCCTCCTCTCTTCTCCAGACCATCTCCGGTGACCTTCTCCCCTACCTCACCTCGCTGATCAACTCATCCTTGACCGCTGGCTATGTCCCTTCCGTCTTCAAAAAGAAGCGAGAGTTGCACCCCTTCTCAAAAAACCAACACTCGATCCCACTGATGTCAACAACTACAGACCAGTATCCCTTCTTTCTTTTCTTTCCAAAACTATTGAGCGTGCCGTCTTTAGCCAACTCTCTTGCTATCTCTCTCAGAATGACCTTCTTGATCCAAACCAGTCAGGTTTCAGGACTGGTCATTCAACTGGGACTGCTCTTCTCTGTGTCACGGAGGCTCTCCGCACTGCTAAAGCTAACTCTCTCTCCTCTGCTCTTGTCCTTCTAGACCTGTCTGCTGCCTTTGATACTGTGAACCATCAGATCCTCCTCTCCACCCTCTCCGAGCTGGGCATCTCCGGCGCGGCTCACTCCCTGGATTGCGTCCTACCTGACCGGTCGCTCCTACCAAGTGGCGTGGCGAGAAGCTGTCTCCGCACCACGTGCTCTCACCACTGGTGTCCCCAGGGCTCAGTTCTAGGCCCTCTCCTATTCTCCCTATACACCAAGTCACTTGGCTCTGTCATATCCTCACATGGCCTCTCCTATCATTGCTACGCTGACGATACACAACTAATCTTCTCCTTTCCCCCTTCTGATAACCAGGTGGTGAATCGCATCTCTGCATGTCTGGCAGACATATCAGTATGGATGACGGATAACCACCTCAAGCTGAACCCTGGCAAGATGGAGCTGCTCTTCCTCCCGGGGAAGGACTGCCCGTTCCATGATCTCGCCATCACGGTTGACAACTCCGTTGTGTCCTCCTCCCAGAGTGCGAAGAGCCTTGGCGTGACCCTGGACAACACCCTGTCGTTCTCCGCTAACATCAAGGCGGTGACCCGATCCTGCAGGTTCATGCTCTACAACATTCGGAGAGTACGACCCTGCCTTACACAGGAAGCGGCACAGGTCCTAATCCAGGCACTTGTCATCTCCCGTCTGGATTACTGCAACTCGCTGTTGGCTGGGCTCCCTGCCTGTGCCATTAAACCCCTACAACTCATCCAGAATGCCACTCCACTGGCTTCCAGTTGAAGCTCGCATCTGTTACAAGACCATGGTGCTTGCCTATGGAGCTGTGAGGGGACCAGCACCTCCGTACCTTCAGGCTCTGATCAGTCCCTACACCCAAACGAGGGCATTGCGTTCATCCACCTCTGGCCTGCTGGCTCCCTTCCTCTGCGGGAAGCATAGTTCCCGCTCAGCCCAGTCAAAACTGTTCGCTGCTCTGGCACCCCTAATGGTGGAACAAGCTCCCTCACGACGCCAGGACAGCGGAGTCACTCACCACCTTCCGGAGACATTTGAAACCCCCACCTCTTTAAGGAATACCTGGGATAGGATAAAGTAATCCTTCTACCACCCCCCCAAAAAAAAAAAAAAAACAATTGTAAAGTGGTTATCCCACTGGCTATAGGGTGAATGCACCAATTTGTAAGTCGCTCTGGATAAGAGTGTCTGCTAAATGACCTAAGTGTAATGTAAATGTGCGCTCAGACCGGTGGCTCAGGACCGGCGAATCAGAGCGCCGGAGGGGAGCAACGGGAGGAGACGTGACACAAAGGGCTATTCTTCAAAATTCTCCAAAGTGGGCTTGGTGGTAACATTTTTACATTTACATTTTAGTCATTTAGCAGACGCTCTTATCCAGAGCGACTTACAGGAGCAATTAGGGTTAAGTGCCTTGCTCAAGGGCACATCGACAGATTTTTCACCTAGTCGGCTCGGGGATTAGAACCAGCGACCTTTCGGTTACTGGCACAACGCTCTTACCCACTAAGCTACCTGCCGCCCCCGTAAGGTGTATGAATTAATAAAATGTATGTACACAGAAAACAAAGCCAAAAAAAAATTCTAAAACCAAAGAACATCATTATTTTCTCAACGTCGAGGTGTGAGACAAGGCTGGAGTTTGAGTCCAAACCTTTTCAACATTTATATAAATGAATTAGCAGACATGTTGGACCATTCTGCAGCCCCAGGACTCACACTATTTGACACAGAGGTGAAATACCTGCTATATGCTGATGATTTGGTTCTTCTATCACCAACCAAAGAAGGTCTTCAACAGAACCTTAACATTCTAGAGCAATATTGCCATAATTGGGCCCTGGCAGTAAATTATAAATAAAAAACGAAAATCATGATTTTTCAGAAAAACCCCAGATGTCAGAAACACAAATATAAATTCACCCTGAATAACACCATAATTGAACACACTAAATATTACTCATACCTTGGTCTGACCGTATCTGCATCGGGAAACTTTAATATGGCAGTGAAAACACTCAAAGAAAAAGGCAGAAGAGCATTGTATGCAATAAAAATGAAATTATTCAAAATCAACATCCCAATTAGAATTTGGACCAAAATATTTGACAGCGTAATCCTACCAATAGCTCTTTACGGAAGTGAGGTTTGGGGGCCACTCAATAAACTGGACTTTAAAATGTGGGACAAACATCCAATTGAAGCCCTACATGCAGAATTCTGTTGGAAAATTCTGCAAGTCCAAAGAAATACACCAACTAATGCATGTAGGGCAGAATTGGGCCGCTTTCCAGTGGGAATGAAAGTGCAAAAAAATATCATTACAATTTTGGCTACACCTAAATTCAAGTGAAAATTCAAGTCTCCAATTTAAAGCACTTTAAACCCAAGAGCTGAGCCCAGAAAACGAGCCCTCTTAGTCAGCTGGTGTTGGACCTAACCAACCAAGCTGACACCAGCACTGCTTCAAAATAAATAATTCAAATATACAAAATCATGAACCAATCAAAGGACTCATATTTACAACATTAGAAAAATGAAACAAAATCCCAAAGCCGACTAAATTGCTATCTGGCTCTGAACAAAGAACATGAATTGGCTGATTATCTCTACTGGCGGTCCAGTGTGAGATACCACACAGGGACCATAATGGCGGTCCAGTGAGAGAGAGACCACAGGGACCATAATGGGGGACCAGTGAGAGAGAGACCACAGGGACCATAATGGCGGTCCAGTGAGAGAGAGAGACCATAGGGACCATGATGGGGGACCAGTGAGAGAGATACCACAGGGACCATAATGGGGGGCCAGTGAGAGAGAGACCACAGGGACCATAATGGGGGACCAGTGAGAAAGAGACCACATGGACCATAATGGGGGGCCAGTGAGAGAGGGACCACAGGGACCATAATGGGGGCCAGTGAGAGAGAGAGACCACAGGGACCATAATGGGGGACCAGTGAGAGAGAGACCACAGGGACCATAATGGGGACCAGTGAGAGAGAGAACCACAGGGACCATAATGGGGGGCCAGTGAGAGACTGACCACAGGGACCATAATGGCGGTCCAGTGAGAGAGAGACTACAGTGTCCATAATGGCGGTCCAGTGAGAGAGATACCACAGGGACCATAATGGCGGTCCAGTGAGAGAGAGACCATAGGGACCATGATGGGGGACCAGTGAGAGAGAGACCACAGGGACCATAATGGGGGGCCAGTGAGAGAGAGAGACCACAGGGACCATAATGGGGGCCCAGTGAGAGAGAGAGACCACAGGGACCATAATGGGGGACCAGTGAGAGAGAGACTACAGGGACCATAATGGCGGACCAGTGAGAAAGAGACCACATGGACCATAATGGGGGGCCAGTGAGAGAGGGACCACAGGGACCATAATGGGGGGTCAGTGAGAGAGAGAGACCACAGGGACCATAATGGGGGACCAGTGAGAGAGAGACCACAGGGACCATAATGGGGACCAGTGAGAGAGAGACCACAGGGATCACAATGGGGGCCAGTGAGAGACTGACCACAGGGACCATAATGGCGGTCCAGTGAGAGAGAGACTACAGGGACCATAATGGCGGTCCAGTGAGAGAGATACCACAGGGACCATAATGGCGGTCCAGTGAGAGAGAGACCATAGGGACCATGATGGGGGACCAGTGAGAGAGATACCACAGGGACCATAATGGGGACCAGTGAGAGAGAGACCACAGGGACCACAATGGGGGCCAGTGAGAGAGAGACTACAGGGACCATAATGACTCTTACTGTCACTGGTACTGGAATGAACCAAACCCAAGCTGCTCATGGCCAATATTTTATATATAGACTTCCAGACTGTATATCATGCCCTAGTAGTAATGCTAGAATCTAGAGATGCATTGGCACTTCCATCCCAGTCTTTTCACTTCTTCCTTCTCTCATTCTTCAATTCACAGAACACAACGTTAACATTGAGTTTCTGTCGACTTAAAGGAGAAATCCACAGTTAAAACAATAACAAAGCGTTTTCCCCGCCACTGTTTCAGTAAAAAGCTGAGGAATGGCGTCTGTAACCACTCTCAAATGCATAGGCAAGCTATTGATGCAAGGACTGACCATCCATGATATCTAAATGATAGTTTTAACCATGTTTTGAGGCAATACAGTGTTTGTTTACATTTACTTTGTTTACAAACAAGCTTATATGTTGTGTTCTGATAGGGTTCAACAGTTGAACTAAGCTCATGAGTTATTTATAAGTTATATTATTTAACAATCAATGGGTACAGTTTCTAAGTCGGAAAATGGATGTAGCAACTGCAGATTGCCCCTTTAAAGCTTTGCTTGGCCTCAGCGAATTGAGAATGTTAGACAGGGTTTACCTGTCGTCTTAAAGCTTTGTTTCAGAGGCACTCAGCCTGAAAGGTAAGAACAGTTCATCAAGACCGTTTCACACTAAGTTAACATTTACATTTCTAGGAATATGTGACACACTTATCTATGAATGATTCATTCCTTTGGTGGGTCACAGGTCCCTGAAAGCGCTTCTGTTTACGACTTGCTTCTGCTTTCTGTGATTTTAAATAGGTTATTGAAAGCAGCCTGGTCTACAGTATGTCAAGATGATGTGAAGTGGCAACACTTCCGGGCCCAGACTCTAACCACATATGAGACTGAAGTTCAACCCTGCATCCACCCTTCCCAATGGTCCTCCCTCTCAGCTATCCCCCCTCACCCACACACACACACACACAGATCTGTTTCCATTACTGTCTCAATAAAACATAATATAACAATTTAAAATCCATCAAATGGAAATCTGAATCACGCCAGAGGAAATCATCTTTGAGTGTTCAATAATCTGATTCCAATCTGTCCTTGTCTGTCTGTCTCTTGTGCTGTTGTGGAGTAGTCCTAATGCAAATGAACACCATGCTTACCGACTGATCAGTGATTTTAGAACAGCTCCTGTCTGCCTGACACCTCCCTTTTGTTTTTCCTGTTCTGCAACAGAGAGAAATGCAGTGATTTTAAATGTTTTTCACTGGTCCACACACATGCACACACACACACACGCATGTGAGTGTGCACACCGGTCCAATTAAGCGATCCACTCTTTGGAGACCTGGTGGAATGGTAAGGTTTAATTATTGCTGAGAATGAGCCTCACCGATGCACAATTAAACTGGAACCCCTACGTTATAATCTATGTCACAAATGGCACCCTATTCCCTATATAGTGTACTACATTGGTCAAAAGTAGTACACTATATAGGGAACAACTAGGGTGCCATTTGGGACACAAACATAGTCTAGAAACCTCTGTGTACGTGAGAACAATCTACATAATAGCCGTAATGAGGCTATTCATCTCTGATAACGTTAACTTATTATCATATTAATGATACCGTGTTTTCAAAATGCCACCTGGTATGTTTATTCATAACAGAACACTACTGTAGCACAAAACCCATTAGACTAACTCCCCAGTGTTGCATTCATTTTGTAGGATGGAAAAATCAATTCCCTTCATTCTTTTGTACTCCTGTCATAAGGGGATTTGAGACAATCTGGTTGAGGTTTTTTGAAGTAACTGAAGCGTCAATCGTGGCTGTCAGTTCAAAGTCAAAGACACAGAGCGAACAAAGGTACACTTAGAAAAATACACTCAAATATAACAAAAGTCTAACATAGAAAAATGTGATCAAACACACCAGGTAAAATCTTAGAATGTGCTTGAAATGCAAAATGCAATGCATATATCACATGCAACAATGTTTGACTTGTCTCTCTATCGGTTTGATTACCGCCAGGTGGCAAAGCTGGAAAGATCAATAGCGATGGGAAGTAAACAGCCTGATACTCTCTCTGTCCCGCCTTCATGTGGTACAAAGAGAGTGTGAGACTGTTTGTACGTTGGTGTGTGCATGTGTGCGTGCGTGCGCACGACCGTGCATGCGCCAGTGTGTGTGTGTGTGTGTGGGGAAGTTTTTCACATTGACAGGTGTATCAAATCCTCTGAGCACCATGCAGCCGTCAGTGGCGCTCCAAACTCCCCAGAGTTTCTAGAGGCAGGTGTTAGCTATGCAGGAGTGTTGTGTAGAGTGGTAGAACAAGCAGTTCTCCTTGTGTCCGAAGTGCTTCAGAAGATTCCCCGGCTCCCGGCTCAGGAGGATATCTTTCAAGACAGCTGGTGGAGGATCCTAAAAGTGGAGAGAAGTTCAGGTGCTATGGTGGAACGCTCTCTGGGAATAGGAAGAAGAAGAAAAAGCTTTAGGTTTGAATCCCAAATGGCACCCTATTCCCTATATAGTGCACTACTTTTGACCAGACGTAATGCACTATATAGGGGAATAGGGTGCCATTTGAGACACAACCTTAGTTTCTTACCTGCAGTAAGAAAGCAGTGTTTAAATCCACTCTGGGAACTGGAGTGGAGCTAAAGGCTGCTGTTTAGCAAGATGGCGGCGTCGTTTCCTCTTTCCTTTGTAATAGCAGGAGGCTTAAAGTCTGTCCAGGGTCCTGAAAGACATGAAAGAGCTGTCAGTCACCTGTCTGTCAAACTGTCTGTCTGGCTAGCACACCTCCTCAGAGCAGAAATCGGTTAAAATACTATTCAAAACAATTTCACAGTAAAGAAAAAGCTAAAAAAAAACACATTTCCAATTCACACTTGAAATAGGACAGGTACCCCACCAAATTATTACCTGTTACTCCAGGCAGGTAAAGCAGACGCTCAAAGATTTGAGAGAGGAGAACAGGTGCCTTTAGCCAAACTCACACCTCTCCTGAGAGACTGCAGAGGAGCCTTTAGCCAAACTCACACCTCTCCTGAGAGACTGAAGAGGAGCCTTTAGCCAAACTCTACTCACTCACTATTTTCTATGAAGGGCACTACTTTTGACCAGAACCCTATGGGCCCTAGTTTAAAGTAGTGCACTATAAAGGCAAAATGGAGGTTATTTCAGATGCAGGCAAGTGCATTTGAAAAATCTCTCCACTTCTAATTCCCAAGTGTATTCTCATTAACTTTCCCATCAACTTCTCTATGGTCACTTAGTTTTCCTCTCCACTTCAGAGAGTCAGTCTGATGTCTGATTAGCCAGGGAAGTGGTTGGCTGAGGTGGTGAAAGCATTGGTGCAGTGAAGTGAAATTATGTGGGATCTGAAGGGCCCCTGTCTGGACTGCAGCTGTTCAGAGCATGGATGGAGAGTCTGTAGAGGCTGGATGGGGAGGTTGTAGAGGCTGTATGGAGAGTCTGTATGGAGAGGCTGGAGAGGCTGGATGGATGGAGACTGGCAGCAGCTTGTCACCACCACTTACTGCACTGGTAATTATAGGACCTGCCATGTTCCAAATTTCCCCTTTAACGCAGCCCTGTCACACACACACCGCAGCGCAGCGTAGCGCAGGGTCCCTGTAGCCCTATTGGCAAGTGACCCGTCCTGTTGATTAACCAAGAAAAAACTCTCAGCTTCACTGAATAACTGACAAGGCCACGGTGGAGCTGTTGAGTGAGCTACAGAATGAGCAGAAAGAGGTTAGAGCCTCCAACAGGGCTAAGGAGAGGTAGGGTCTCCAACAGGGCTAGTAAGAGTTAGGGTCTCCAACAGGGCTAGTGAGAGTTAGGGTCTCCAACAGGGCTAGGGAGAGTTAGAGCCTCCAACAGGGCTAGGGAGAGGTAGGGTCTCCAACAGGGCTAGGGAGAGTTAGAGCCTCCAACAGGGCTAGGGAGAGGTAGGGTCTCCAACAGGGCTAGGGAGAGTTAGAGCCTCCAACAGGGCTAGGGAGAGTTAGGGTCTCCAACAGGGCTAGGGAGAGTTAGAGCCTCCAACAGGGCTAGGGAGAGGTAGGGTCTCCAACAGGGCTAGTAAGAGTTAGGGTCTCCAACAGGGCTAGGGAGAGGTAGGGTCTCCAACAGGGCTAGGGAGAGTTAGAGCCTCCAACAGGGCTAGGGAGAGGTAGGGTCTCCAACAGGGCTAGTAAGAGTTAGGGTCTCCAACAGGGCTAGGGAGAGGTAGGGTCTCCAACAGGGCTAGGGAGAGTTAGGGTCTCCAACAGGGCTAGGGAGAGTTAGAGCCTCCAACAGGGCTAGGGAGAGTTAGGGTCTCCAACAGGGCTAGGGAGAGTTAGAGCCTCCAACAGGGCTAGGGAGAGTTAGAGCCTCCAACAGGGCTAGGGAGAGTTAGGGTCTCCAACAGGGCTAGGGAGAGTTAGGGTCTCCAACAGGGAGAGTTAGGGTCTCCAACAGGGCTAGGGAGAGTTAGGGTCTCCAACAGGGCTAGGGAGAGTTAGAGCCTCCAACAGGGCTAGGGAGAGTTAGGGTCTCCAACAGGGCTAGGGAGAGTTAGGGTCTCCAACAGGGCTAGGGAGAGTTAGAGCCTCCAACAGGGCTAGGGAGAGGTAGGGTCTCCAACAGGGCTAGGGAGAGTTAGAGCCTCCAACAGGGCTAGGGAGAGTTAGGGTCTCCAACAGGGCTAGGGAGAGTTAGGGTCTCCAACAGGGAGAGGTAGAGCCTCCAACAGGGCTAGGGAGAGGTAGGGTCTCCAACAGGGCTAGGGAGAGTTAGGGTCTCCAACAGGGAGAGGTAGAGCCTCCAACAGGGCTAGGAGAGTTAGGGTCTCCAACAGGGAGAGGTAGAGCCTCCAACAGGGCTAGGGAGAGGTAGGGTCTCCAACAGGGAGAGGTAGAGCCTCCAACAGGGCTAGGGAGAGGTAGGGTCTCCAACAGGGCTAGGGAGAGGTAGGGTCTCCAACAGGGAGAGTTAGGGGTCTCCAACAGGGCTAGGGAGAGTTAGGGTCTCCAACAGGGAGAGTTAGGGTCTCCAACAGGGCTAGGGAGAGAGTTAGGGTCTCCAACAGGGCTAGGGAGAGTTAGGGTCTCCAACAGGGCTAGTAAGAGTTAGGGTCTCCAACAGGGCTAGGGAGAGTTAGGGTCTCCAACAGGGCTAGGGAGAGTTAGGGTCTCCAACAGGGAGAGTTAGGGTCTCCAACAGGGCTAGGGAGAGGTAGGGTCTCCAACAGGGAGAGTTAGGGTCTCCAACAGGGCTAGGGAGAGGTAGGGTCTCCAACAGGGCTAGGGGAGAGTTAGGGTCTCCAACAGGGCTAGGGAGAGGTAGGGTCTCCAACAGGGCTAGTAAGAGTTAGGGTCTCCAACAGGGCTAGGGAGAGTTAGAGCCTCCAACAGGGCTAGGGAGAGTTAGGGTCTCCAACAGGGAGAGTTAGGGTCTCCAACAGGGCTAGGGAGAGTTAGGGTCTCCAACAGGGCTAGGGAGAGTTAGAGCCAGATACAGTGGGGCTCTAAAAGTACTTGCACCCCTGACTGGCAATGCACAAGCAATACTTTAAAAATATAAACAATATAATTATAGAGATAAACTCAAAATACCAACAAGTGAGAAATACTGTACTATATTAATATTCCAATGGAACCCACCAAAATAATTTATTGATTTAATAAAAAATCTATGTCCTCCAAATTAAGGTTTCACAATTAATGGCACCCTTAAAGATTATTGTAAATAACATCTACCAAAATGAAACCAGGAATTAAGTTCCACTTATTTAAGTTGATCTAAGTCATAAGGAACTACATTGAGCCATTACATCACTTCCTGTTTCAATAGGGTATAAAAATGAGGTAACATTCGTGCAATATCCCTTTGTCATCCAACACCATGAAGAAAACAAAAGAACTGGCAGTTCAAACGAGACAGATGGTCGTAGAACTTCATAAATCTGGTAATGGCTACAAGAAGATCCACAAACGATTGTGTCACGTCTCCTCCAGTTGCTCCCCTCCGGCGCTCTGATTCGCCGGTCTACTGAGACACCGGTCTGAGCGCACCACCTCGGCAACACCGGAATGGAAACCCAACGCACCCCAATCACCTCCAGCGCACCTGCACCTCATCATCTCATCACCACCCCTATATAGCACTGGACTGTTCAGTGTTGTGTTGTGTGTGATTGTTAGTGTCATGTTGTGTACTCGCTCTTTGTTGTTCTCTTGCTCAGTGTTAAGTAAACCTTTACATTGTTGATTCCTGCGTCTGTGTCCTGCCTCTTTGTATCTTCAGTACTCTTACCAGAATCACACACCATCACGAAGATGGATGCAGCAGGTAATCCTCCTGGAGTTTCCCAGCGCCTCGACCAGCACCAGCAGCAGATTGCCCAGCTCCACGCCGCCATGCAGGAAGTGCTCCAAACGCTGCATAAACTGACCATCACTCCGGTTCCACCTCAGGGAGCAGCGAGTGCACCCAGTCCACCTCCTCCCGTGCTATCACCAACGTCTGAGGGGACCCCCTCGCCCTGCCGGAGCGCTATGACGGGAAAACAACGAAATGTAGAGGCTTCCTGCTACAGGTCTCACTGTATCTGGCGCATCAGCATGGGGCATCTCCATCGGACCAAGCCAGGATAGCGCTGGTGATTTCACTACTGAAGGGAAAGGTGCTGGATTGGGCTACGGCAGTCTGGGAAGGAGGTGAGGCCACGGCGCTTCCCTACTCCACCTTCCTCGCTCAGTTCAGGGCGGTGTTCGATCAACCCACAGAGGGAAAGGACGGGGGTGAGCGTCTCCTCCAGCTACAACAGGGAGAGGAGGCCGCGTTCGAGTATGCCCTGAGCTTTCGTACGGTGGCGGCATCTTCCGGCTGGAATGAGCGTGCTCTGTGCACGGCCTTCAGGAGAGGCTTACGGGAGGACATCACGACGGAACTCGCATGTCGGGACGACGAGATGGACCTTGATACCCTCATCGCCTCATCGACCAACGGCGTTCCCAACACCACCCGGAGCCTCGACACTCACCCCATTTGAGCTATGGAAGCCGCCCTGCCTCCGAGTCCTCACCCATGGAGGTGGGCAGCACCCCCTACACCACCACGGACCATAGATCTCCAGGCGGCTCCCTATCTAGGTGGTATGACTCCCGTCGCCGCTCCGTGAGTGTTCCGTCATCACCTGTCACCAAACCATTGTTTTTAGTTCCCCTAACGGTGAATGGTTCTTCCTTCTCTTCGCTTTCCATGGCAATGATAGATTCCGGATCAGCGGAGAACCTTATCGATAGGGAGCTGGTCTCTGAATGGGGGTTGCCCACCGTGCCACTGCCTTCCCGCAACACGTCACCTCGCTGAACAATAAACCACTTGGATCAGGCACCATTACGCAAGTCTCTCTCCCCATCACCATCACCATTCCCACACTACCGGAGCACCACGAGGAGCTGTCCTTCCACAACATCACGTCACCCCTTCACCGGATCGTCTTGGGATTGGCCTGGCTCAGACTACACAACCCCACCATCAATTGGATCACCAAGAGGATCACAGCCTGGTCCCCCTCATGCCGGAGTACCTGCCTGCCGGTGGTTTGTTGTTCCACGTTAGTGGAGAGTCCAGAGTCCGCCCTCCAGCCCAACATTCCACGGGAGTACGCAGATCTCTCCGATGTCTTCTCTTCCTCCAAGGCTAAGTGTCTCCCTCCTCACAGGCCCTGGGCCTGCGCTATTGACCTGCTGGAGGGACAACACTCCCCGAAGAGTCACATTTACTCCCTCTCCATAGCGGAGACTGAGGCCATGGAGAAGTATGTGATGGAGACCCTGAAATAGGGGTTCATCAGACGCTCTACCTCTCCTGCCTCCGCCAGCTTCTCCTTTTTGGCAAAAAAAGATGGAGGACCAGGGGCGGTGTGTTCATTAGGGCGATATGGGCGACGCACTGCCAAACGGGAAAAGGAAGGGATTTTTTTTCTAATCAATTATATCACGGCAACAGTAGTTATCAGTGTTCTAATCTAGACGTCTGATCTGCCACTAAATGTCCAATCAGGCTAAAGTCATGCTTCAAATGGCCCCGCCCCTTTTGGGGCGATTTCAGTCAGGTTGAAAATCGCCCAGAAGTCTCTCATAGCCTGTCATGTAAAATCTTTTTTTTTCAAATATCAGAGCTTTCAATACAATCTCTATGGGTTTCTGAGGGCTTGCACTTACGCACTTTCGTCATACGTAACATAACCATGAACGTAACTAAGAAAAGAGCGGGTAGCAGCGTCAATCAATTCACGATACTACTATCAAGATGGCTAGCCTTCAGTGCAACTTCGATTGTCTCTTTGAAAGAAGTTCACATCAAAGACCATTCAAAACGAGCTACTGGAGTGTATGCTAGCGGTCATGAGGGAACATATTGTGGAGGAGGTGAAGTCGGCGAACTTCGTAGCTATCCAAGCTGACGAGACCACGGGACGTTTCTACACAGACACAGCTGGTGCTTGTGCTGAGGTACATAGATAGCAATCACAAAGTGCAGGAGCGCTTTTTGAGTTCCTTCCCATCTCGGAATCAACCTCAGTCTCAATCGCCAGTGTGCTTTTGGAGAGACTGAACGGTCTTTTGCCGACGACGAGAAAGTCAAACTGTGGTGCACTGGCACTGTACCAGGTTCTCATGAGCTACAACCTCCAGGAGACGTTCTCTGAGACTGTGACTGTTGAACATCCTCATAACTAATCCCATGACAACAGCTGAAGCTGAGAGATGTTTCTCAACTTTGACACGAGTTAAGACATTCCTGCGAAATTCAATGGGCCAGGAACGTCTGAATGCACTGGCCATGCTTTCCATGGAGAGTGAACTAGTCCTCAGCATGCCTGATTTCAATGAGAAAGTCATTGACCGCTTTGCTGCATTGAAAGAGAGAAGAGAACAGTTTCAGTACAAGTAATGTAGCCTCTCTCTCTCTTTGTCCCTCCCTGTCTGTCTCTTTAACACACACACGCCCAAATCAGTTCACAGTTGATGTTGTTTAAAATAGTTATTTTTCATTTAAAAAAAAGTGAAAAAAAAATAATAATCTGTTCATGTTCATTTTTACAAATCTATACAATTGGCCAGAATATGGTTGTTCATATTTACAAATCTATACAATTGGCCAGAATATGGTTATTCATTTTTACAAAGCCATACAGATAGCTGTGTTTACCTTTTCTAGAAATTATTTTCAAATTCTGTTTTCAGGCAAAATGTCTATCACTGTTCATTTTCACAAATCTATCAAGAGGGCAGAATATGGAAGTCTATAAAAATTTATTATTACCAATAACTTGCATCAATGTTTTCAGTAGCCTCTATCAAAAGCTCCTGCTTGCTTGTTGTGAATTATGCTCAGGTGCACATATTTCCAATTCAACCATGAGGCAAAAAATGTGGTAAAAGCTCTTGTTGATCCTGCAATCTGAACAAATACCAAGATGCTGTATTTTCAGCTGATATTTCATTTGTTTATGGAAATGCATATTGTTTATGCAGTGTTGAAGAATGTGAAAGAACACCCTTGATTATTTTTACTGTGATAACTTATTTTGCTTTTGTAAGCCAACACTTTTGAGATCAGTCAATAAATGCTTCTGGCATTGACTTATATGCTGCCCCTGTCTTCATGTTGTTGCTGGACATATCTTTTTTAAAATGTGTGTAGGTCACCTAAATCATCAGAAAAATTGCCCCCCCTGAGAATTTTTTCAGGAGCCGCCACTGTGGAGGACTGAGGCCGTGCATTGACTACCGGGGTCTGAATGCAGTCACCACCAAGTACCGGTACCCCTTCCCTCTGGTTCCGTCGGCCATCACTTTACCGGTACTTTACCAAGTTGGACCTGAGGATTGCCTACAACCTGATCTGAATCCGGGAAGGAGACGAGTGGAAGATGGCATTCAGCACTACCTCATGCTACTATGAATAATGCATCATGCCCTACGGCCTCGCCAACGCACCTTCCGTGTTCCAGTCCTTCGTCAATGACGTGTTCCGAGACATGATGAGTAGACAGGTGGTGGTGTACATCGACGATATCCTGATCTACTCGGCTACGTTCAAGGAGCACGTCAGGGACTTCTGAGTGGTCCTACTCCGCCTCCGGGAACACAGCCTGTTGGTGAAGGGGGAGAAATGCGAATTCCACCAACAGGTGCATCCGACGAGTGGTTCCGCAGGGCCGGACAGGTCTGGGACGCCGCCCATGTCCATCTCCAGAGGACCATTCGTCGGCAGAAGGACCAAGCCGACCGCCACCGCAGTGAGGCCCCCGTATTCCAGCCTGGTGATCGTGTCTGGCTGTCCACTAAAAACCTCCCTCTCCGCCTGCCCTGCAAGAAACTGAGCCCCCGGTTTGTGGGGCCGTTTAAGGTCCTCCGGCGGATAAATGAGGTATCGTACTTGCTGCTACTTCCCCCTCACTACCGTGTCTCACACACTTTTCATGTGTCTCTCCTCAGGCCGGTGATTCCTGGTGCTCTGGCGGATGCCGTCCTGTCCCCCCGCCCCTGGATATTGACGGGAGTCCGGCGTATGCGGTGAAGGACCTGCTGGACTCCAGGTTCCGTGGGGGACGGCTCCGTTACCTGGTGGATTGGGAGGGATATGGTCCTGAGGAGAGGAACTGGGTTCCGGCTGGGGACGTTCTGGACCCCAACCTAATTCGGGACTTCTACCATCGCCGTCCTGACCGGCCTGCTCCTCGCTCTCGGGGTCATCCTCCTGGCTGGCGACGTCCTGCGGCGGGAGCCATGTGTCCGGGGGGAGGTGGGGTACTGTCACGTCTCCTCCCATTGTTCCCCTCCAGTGCTCTGATTCGCCGGTCTACTAAGCCACCGGTCTGATCGCGCACCACCTCGGCAACACACGGAATGGAAACCCAACGCACCCTAACCACCTCCAGCGCACCTGCACCTCATCTCATCACCACCCCTATATAGCGCTGGACTGTTCAGTGTTGTGTTGTGTGTGATTGTTAGTGTCATGTCGTGTACTCACTCTTTGTTGTTCTCTTGCTCAGTGTTAAGTAAACCTTTACATTGTTGATTCCTGCGTCTGTGTCCTGCCTCTTCGCATCTTCAGTACTCGTAACAGATTGTATATACCACTGAGCACTGTCAGGGCAATCAAAAAGATATGGAACAGTTGAAAACCTCACGGGTAGAGGACGCAAATGCATTTTGCCCCCCAGGATAGGGAGGAGGATGGTGAGAGAAGCAACAAAATCCCCAAGAATCACTGTGAAAGAATTGCAGGCCTTGGTGGCGTCTTGGGGTCACCAGGTTTCAAAAAGCACCATGAGACGCCACCTCCACAACCACAGGCTCTTTGGAATGGTTGCCAGAAGAAAGCCCTTTCTGACCCTAAGACACAGACGCAAGCACTTGGAGTTTGCCAAACATCATTTAAATTATGAATGGAAGAAAGTGCTCTTGAGCGTTTTGGTCAGATACAGCATCTGCATGTTTGGCATCGAAACAGAGATGCATTCAAGGAGAGGCACCTCATACCCATGGTGAAATATGGTGGTGGGTCAGTGATGTTTTGGGGCTGTTTTAATTCCAGAGGTCCAGGGGCACTGGTTAAGATTGTTGGGATAATGAATTCCACCAAGTACCAGGCTATTTTGGCTGACAATCTGGGTGCCTCTGCCAGAAGGCTGGGACTTGGCCGTAGGTGGACTTTCCAACAAGACAATGACCCAAAACATACCTCAAGATCCACACAGAAATGGTTATTTGACAACAAAATCAATGTTCTGCCATGGACATCTCAGTCGCCGGACCTCAATCCAATCGAAAATCTGTGGGCTGATTTGATGAGGGAAGTTGATAAGCGCAAACCCAAGAATGTGAAGGATCTTGAAAGGATCTGCATAGAGGAATGGTCCAACATCCCTCCAAATATGTTCCTTAACCTTTACAGGAAAATACTCCATGTTGTTGTCCTTGCCAGAGGTGGTTGCACTAAGTACTAAATGAGGAGTGCCAATAATTATGAAACCTTGATTTTGGTTACATTTATTTTGTATTATATAATTGTATAATTTTGGTTTATTCCATTGAAACATTAATAAAGTACAGTATTTCTCACATGTTGGTATTTTGAGTTTATCTCTAATAATTATATTGTTTATATTTTTTTAAGTATTGTTTGTGAATTGCCAGTCAGGGGTGCCAGTAAATTTGGAGCCCATTGTAATAGAGATGACTGACCAACAAGTTGAACATGCTGGGATATACTACTCATGATATTGTACAATTCAAAATTCATAACTTCTGACTTCTGTATATGGCTGTGCAAAAAATAAGTGCTGGTTGTGGAACAAGAGATACTATACATACAATATGATATGACTGTGTCAAACTGTAAATGTTTCTCTTTTGCAGATGCTTTTGTGGTGAGGCTGGCAGAAGCAAGTTTTAAAGTCAAACTCAGGAAGATGTGTAGCTGGCATCAACAGGAAGCAGTTGAGGTGACATCTCGCCTTCACACCCCTGTTCTACCTAAACAGTCTTTCCCTTTGGGTAGGCAGGCTACATTTGCAATCTAACACTATAGACCAGTCTTAAAGGGATAGTCCACCCATATTACAAAATGACATATTGGTTTCCTTACCATGTCATCAGTCTATGGACCAAGTGTGACAGCATTTTATGCTTTGGTTTTGTTTACCTTGCCACGGTTTCCAAATGCAAACTTTTTAGCATTTGTGGCACAAATCCAATGCAAGTTAATGTTATCAATATTAGCATTTGTCGCACTTCATGTCCGAATCATCCTTAAGTATTTAAAATTGGTTGTGTAGCTCAATTCAGCTACTAATAGATGATTTGAACATGAAGTGCAAAAAACTTAAATATCAATACCATTCACTTGCATTGGATTTGTGCCACAAATGCAAAAACATTTAGCATTTGGAAACAGTGGCCAGGTAAACAAAAACAATGCACGGATTGCTGTTATAACTTGTCCATAGACTGCTTACAGGGTAAGGGAACCAATGTGTAATTTGATAATTTGGGTGAATTATCCCTTTAACTAGTTTCATGCAACTGGTAACAGATCCTCTGTGCGTCTCTCCAATCACGCAGCTTCTTGCAACTCACAGACACTAACCACAAATCATTTCCTGGACCTCGTGCTACTCATTATACCGTACAGTTCAAGATGCATAACTTCACAATTCTGTATATGGCTGTGCAAAAAAGAAGTAGAGGCCCAGTCCACAGCTTTGAATATTTTTCAAGGTGCTTGTTGTGGAATAAGAGATAATATACAGTGCCTTGCAAAAGTGTTCAGACCCCTTTGATTTGCTCACATTTTATTGTGTTACAAAGTGGGAATTAAAATGGATTTAATTGTTATTTTTTTTTGTCAACAATCTACACAAAATACTCTGTAATGTCAAAGTGTGTCAAGGGTGCTGTAGGTGGGTGTGGTGCAGGAATCAAGCGCAGGACGCAGAAACTAAGTCCAAAAGACTTTAGTGAAATATTCACTTAGTACACGAGCTCAACAAGCCCGGAGGCGAAATAAAGGCGCACACAGGCGTCAAACAAAAGGCGCACTAACATGTGCGAAAAACCCTCTCCTTGACAACGGAGGGAAACACGTAGCACAGAACACCAAACAGAAGCGCAATCACACACAACACCTGACACACACAACGAGAACTAAATAGGACACTAATGAACACTAACTGGAAACAGGTGTAAAACATCAAGACAAAACCAAACGAACATGAAACATACAACGGTGGCAGCTAGTACTCCGGGGACGATGACCGCCGAAGCCTGCCCGAGCAAGGAGGAGGAGCAGCCTCGGCCGAAACCGTGACAGTACCCCCCCTTGACGCACGGCCCCAGCCGTGCGCCGACCCCGGCCTCGGGGACGACCAGGAGGACGCGGAGCAGGGCGCGCGGGATGCCCCCGGTGGAACTCCGACAGGAGAGACGGGTCTAGGATGTCCCTCTGCGGCACCCAGCACCGTTCCTCCGGGCCGTACCCCTCCCACACCACGAGATACTGGAGACCCCCCATACGACGTCTCGAGTCCAAGATGGACCGAACGGTTTTCGCGGAGCCCCCTCGATGTCCAGTGGGGGGCGGGAGGGAGTCTCTCCTATCTCACCTTCCTGGAGTGGACCAGCTACCACCGGCCTGAGAAGAGACACATGGAACGAGGGGTTAATATTCTTATATTCAATAGGCAGATGTAACCTATAACACACCCTCGTTCAGTCTTCTCAGGACTTTAAAAGGCCCCACAAACCGCCAACCCAGCTTCCGGCAGGGCAGGCGGAGGGGGCAGGTTTCTGGTCGAGAACCAGACTCGATCTCCAGGTGCGTACACCGGCCCCTCACTGCGGTGGAGATCGGCGCTCGCCTTGTGTCGACGGATGGCCCGCTGCAGATGGACGTGTGCAGCGTTCCACGTCTCCTCCGAGCGCCTCACCCAATCATCCACCGCAGGGGCCTCGATCTGGCTCTGCTGCCAAGGTGCCAGAACCGGCTGGTAACCTAAGACACATTGGAAGGGGGTTAGGTTGGTAGAGGAGTGGCGGAGAGAGTTTTGGGCCATCTCCGCCCAGGTAATTTATTTATTTATTTATTTATTTTATTTTTATTTCACCTTTATTTAACCAGGTAAGCCAGTTGAGAACAAGTTCTCATTTACAACTGCGACCTGGCCAAGATAAAGCAAAGCAGTGCGATAAAACACAGAGTTACATATGGGGTAAAAAAACATAAAGTCAAAAATACAACAGAAAATATATATACAGTGTGTGCAAATGTAGCAAGTTATGGAGGTAAGGCAATAAATAGGCTATAGTGCAAAAATAATTACAATAGTATTAACACTGGAATGCTAGATGTGCAAGAGATTAAGTGCAAATAGAGATACTGGGGTGCAAAAGAGCAAAATAAATAACAATATAGGGATGAGGTAGTTGGGTGGGCTAATTTCAGATGGGCTGTGTACAGGTGCAGTGATCGGTGGGGTGCTCTGACAACTGATGCTTAAAGTTAGTGGAGGGAGATAAGAGTCTCCAGCTTCAGAGATTTTTGCAATTCGTTCCAGTCATTGGCAGTGAGAACTGAAGGAATGGCGGCCAAAGGAGGTGTTGGCTTTGGGAATGACCAGTGAGATATACCTGCTGGAGCGCAGACTACGGGTGGGTGCTGCTATGGTGACCAATGAGCTAAGATAAGGCGGGGATTTGCCTAGCAGTGATTTATAGATGGCCTGGAGCCAGTGGGTTTGACGCGAACATGTAGTGAGGACCAGCCAACAAGAGCGTACAGGTCACAGTGGTGTGCAGCGTATGGGGCTTTGGAGACAAAACGGATGGCACTGTGATAGACTACATCCAATTTGCTGAGTAGAGTGTTGGAGGCTATTTTGTAAATGACATCGCCGAAGTCAAGGATCGGTAGGATAGTCAGTTTTACGAGGGCATGTTTGGCAGCATGAGTGAAGGAGGCTTTGTTGCGAAATAGGAAGCCGATTCTAGATTTAACTTTTGGATTGGAGATTCTTTATGTGAGTCTGAAGGAGAGTTTACAGTCTAACCAGACACCTAGGTATTTGTAGTTGTCCACATACTCTAGGTCAGACCCGTCAAGAGTGGTGATTCTAGTCGGGTGGGCGGGTGCCAGCAGCGTTCGATTGAAAAGCATGCATTTAGTTTTACTAGTGTTTAAGAGCAGTTGGAGGCTACTGAAGGAGTGTTGTATGGCATTGAAGCTCGTTTGAGGTTTGTTAACACAGTGTCCAATGAAGGGCCAGATGTATACAAAATGGTGTCGTCTGCGTAGAGGTGGATCTGAGAGTCACCAGCAGCAAGAGCGACATCATTGATATACACAGAGAAAAGTGTCGGCCCATGAATTGAACCCTGTGGCACCCCCATAGAGACTGCCATAGGTCCAGACAACAGGCCCTCCGATTTGACACACTGAACTCTATCTGAGAAGTAGTTGGTGAACCAGGCGAGGCAGTCATTTGAGAAACCAAGGCTATTTAGTCTGCCAATAAGAATGCGGTGGTTGACAGAGTCGAAAGCCTTGGCCAGGTCGATGAAGACGGCTGCACAGTACTGTTTATTATCAATCGCGGTTATAATATCGTTTAGGACCTTGAGCGTGGCTGAAGTGCACCCATGACCAGCTCGGAAACCGGATTGCATAGCGGAGAAGGTACGGTGGTATTCGAAATGGTCGGTGATCTGTTTGTTAACTTGGCTTTCAAATACTTTCGAAAGGCAGGGCAGGATGGATATATGTCTGTAGCAGTTTGGATCTAGAGTGTCACCCCCCTTTGAAGAGGGGGATGACCGCGGCAGCTTTCCAATCTCTGGGGATCTCAGACGTTATGAAAGAGAGGTTGAACAGACTAGTAATAGGGTTACGACAAGTTTCGGCGGCTAGTTTTAGAAAGAAAGGGTCCAGATTGTCTAGCCCAGCTGATTTGTAGGGGTCCAGATTTTGCAGCTCTTTCAAAATGTCTGCTGTCTGAATTTGTGTGAAGGAGAAGCGGGGGGGGGCATGGGCAAGTTTCAGCGGAGGGTGCAGAGTTGGTGGCCAGGGTAGTGGTAGCCAGATGGAAAGCATGGCCAGCTGTAGCAAAATGCTTGTTGAAATTCTCTAGCCTCAGTGCAGTGGGCAACTGGGAGGAAGTGCTCTTATTCTCCATGGACTTTACAGTGTCCCAAAACTTTTTGGAGTTAGTGCTACAGGATGCAAATTTCTATTTGAAAAAGTTTGCCTTTGCTTTCCTGACTGCTTGTGTATATTGGTTCCTAACTTCCTGAAAAGTTGCATATCGCGGGGCTATTTGATGCTAATGCAGTACGCCACAGGATGTTTTTGTGCTGGTCAAGGGCAGTCAAGTCTGAGGAGAACCAGGGGCTATATCGGTTCTTAGTTCTGTATTTTTGAATGGGGCATGTTTATTTAAGATTGAGAGGAAATTACTTTTAAGGAACAACCAGGCATCCTCTACTGACGGAATGAGATCTATATCCATCCAGGATACCTGGGCCAGGTAAATTAGGAAGGCCTGCTCGCTAAAGTGTTTTAGGGAGCGTTTGACAGTGATGAGGGTGGTCGTTTGACCGCGGACCTGTTACGGACGCAGGCAATAAGGCAGTGATCGCTGAGATCCTGGTTGAAGACAGCTGAGGTGTATTTAGAGGTATGTTAGTCAGGATGATATCTATGAGGGTACCCATGTTTACGGTTTAGGGTTGTACCTGGTAGGTTCGTTGATAATTTGCGTGAGGTTGAGGGCATCTAGTTTGGATTGTAGGATGGCCGGGTATTAAGCATATCCCAATTTAGGTCACCAAAGCAGTACGAACTCCTGAGGATAAATGGGGGGCAATCAATTCACATATGGTGTCCAGGGCACTCTGGGGGCTGAGGGGGTCTGTAGCAAGCGGCAACAGTGAGAGACTTATTTCTGGAAAGGTGGATTTTTAGAAGTAGAAGCTCAAACTGTTTGGGTACAGACCTGGATAGTATGATAGAGCTCTGCAGGCTCTCTCTACAGTAGATTGCAACTCCACCCCCTTTGGCAGTTCTATCTAGACGGAAAATGTTATAGTTGGGGCCTTTTTTTTGTGGCCTTCCTGAGCCAGGATTCAGACACTGCTAGAACATCAGGGTTGGCGGAGTGTGCTAACGCAGTGAATAACTCAAACTTAGGAAGTAGACTTCTGATGTTTACGTGCAAGAAACCAAGACTTTTGCGATTACAGAAGTCAGCAAATGATAGCGCCTGGGGAGTAGGAGTGATACTGAGGGCTGCAGGGCCTGGGTTAGCCTCTACATCACCAGAGGAACAGAGGAGGACTAGAATAAGGATACAGCTAAAGGCTTTAAGAACTGGTCTTCTAGTGCGTCGGGTACATAGAATAAAGGGGGCAGATTTCCGGGTGTTGTAGAAAGATTCAGGGCATTATGTACAGACAAGGATATGGAAGGATATGCGTAAAGTGGGGTAAACCTAAGCGTTGGGTAACAATGAAAGAGATAGTATCACTAGAGGCATCAATTGAGTCGGTCTCTGTGTGTGTGGGGGTGGGACAAAGGAGCTATCTAAGGCAGGTTTAGCTGGGCTGGGGATCTACAGTGAAATAGTACAATTATAAATAACTCGAAACAACAATAAGCTAACCATGTTTGGGCTGAGGCTAAACATAAACAGGATGTAGTACCGTAAAAAGGAACAGTCCAGCAGACATCAGCTGTATAGCTGAGTTATCATAAGGTCCGGTGAACAGCAATAGGATAGTTCGGAGGCTGCTTAAGCACTAGCAGGTAAGAGGCCACGGCTAGCGTGTGCTAGCGGGCCGGAGCTAGCAGATGGAATCTTCGTGGTCGACGTCGTCGCAACCACATCAGACGATTTCGTCGGCAGACCAGTCGTGGTAGGATCGGCGGGCTCCGTGTCAACACTAGGTGGTCCCGTCCGGTTGACAGAGAGGTAGACGCGGGAGATGGGCCCTAGCTCAGGATGATTAGCCAGACCACAGCGTCCATTTAGTTGAAGCTAGCTGGTAGCTATGAAATCCGGAGTTAAAGGTCCAGTGATTCAGTGATTCCGGCAGAAAAACTGATATGTTCTGGGTCGATAACGCGGCTGTGCAGACTTGGCGAATATCCGGTGATTAATAACCAGTATTGAATTAATCCAGCAGAAAAAAAATCCAATGTTCTGGGTGAAATACCGCTAACTGTGGCTGATAGCAAGTAGCTAGTTAGCTGGCTAGCTAGTTTCAACTGGAGATTCTAGATAAAGGTAAGTCAATAATAGAATCCGTTCCACATTGAGTGCGAGGCGGGTTGCAGGAAGTATATTTTGTAGAAGGATGAAAAGTCTGATAGGAAATATGCGAAAAATACAAAAAAACAGGGTATTTACAGGCTATTTACAGACACACGACAAAAACAGGACTGCACTACTTCGCCATCTTGGAATAGGAATATAGGAATATACCGAGCCCACTCCTCCGGCCGGTCCTGGCAATACGACCTCAGAAACCTACCCACATCCTGGTTGACTCGTTCTACCTGCCCATTGCTCTCCGGGTGGTACCCTGAGGTAAGGCTCACCGAGACCCCCAAACGCTCCATGAACGCTCTCCAGACTCGGGAGGTAAACTGGGGGCCTCGATCAGACACTATATCCTCGGGTACCCGTAATGCCGGAAGACGTGGGTAAATAGTGCCTCTGCGGTCTGTAGGGCAGTAGGAAGACCCGCATAGGGAGAAGACGACAGGCCTTTGAGAACCGGTCCTCAAACGACCAGGATGGTGGTATTCCCCTGCGAGGGGGAAGGTCTGTCAAAATCTACTGAGAGGTGGGACCAGGGTCGTTGTGGAACGGGCAGGGGGTTGTAACTTACCCCAGGCAGTGTCTGGGCGCCTTAGGCACTGGGCGCACACCGAGCAGGAGGAGACATAAACCCTCACATCCCTGGCTAACGTGGGCCACCAGTACTTAGTGCTAAGACAATGCACTGTCGGCCAATACCCGGATGTCCAGAGGAGGGTGACGTATGAGCCCGGGAAATGAGTCGATCCCGAACCTCGGCGAACGCATTACTTCCGACCCACAGGACACTGTGGAGGGCTAGGAGTCCAGCACCCGCCGATTAAGCATCGACCTCCCACACAACCGTGCCACTAGACAAGACGCCGGTAGTATGGGAGTAGGCTCAACGGACCTCTCCTCCGTGTCATACCGCCGGGACAGCGCATCTGCCTTACCGTTCTGGGGACCCAGGGATGTGCGTGATTTTAAATACGAACCTGGCGAGAAACATACTCCATCGAGCCTGGCCAAGGTTCCAGTCTCCTCGCTGCCCAGATGTACTCCAGGTTCCGATGGTCAGTCAAAATGCAAGGAAAGGGTGTTGAGCCCCCTCGCCAATGCCTCTCCACACCTTAAGGGCCTGAACTACAGCTAACAGCTCCCTGTCCCCGACGTCATAATTTCGCTCCGCCGGGCTGAGGCTTTTAGAGTAAAAAGCACAGGGGGCGGAGTTTGGAAGTGGCGTGCGGGACCGTTGAGAGAGAACGGCCCCTATACCGGCCTCAGACGCGTCCACCTCGACCTGAAAGGCGCTAAGGCGGGATCCGGATGCGCCAGCACCGGGGGAGCGTAAACAGATCCTTTCAGTCTCCCAAAGCCCTGTCCGCCTCAGCTGACCACTGCAGGCGCACCGGACCCCCTTTCCAGAAGGGACGTGATGGGAGCTGCCACCTGTCCAAAACCCCGGATAAACCTCCGGTAGTAATTGCATAAAGCCCAAGAACTGCTGCACCTCTTTGACAGTGGTTGGGGTTTGCCAATTACCTTGCAGGCTGACTCACACGGTCCACCTCCATTTTCACCCCTGGCGCGGACAACCGATAACCCAAAAAGGAGACCGAACTCCTGGAAAAACAGACATTTCTCTGCCTTGACATACAGGTCGTGCTCCAACAGCCTCCCTTAATACACGACGACCAGGGCTACATGCTCGGCTCGGGTAGACGAGTACACTAGGAATGTCATCAATGTACACGACCACCCCTTGCCCCCTGCATATCCGGAAAATCTCATCCACGAAGGATTGGAAGACTGACGGAGCATTCATCAACCGGTATGGCATGACGAGATACTGTAATGACCCGAGGTGGTACTAAAACGCTGTTTTCCATTCTGTCGCCCTCCTAATGCTCACCAAGTTATCACGCGCTCCTGAGATCCAGTTTTGTAAAAACACGCTCCGTGCAATGACTCCGTCATAGTCGCAATCCAGAGGGGAGTGGATAACTGTTTTCACAGTAATCTGATTGAGACCACGGTAATCAATGCACGGGTGCAACCCTCCATCTTTTTTTCTTCACAAAAAGAAGCTCGAGCGCAGGAGAAGTGGGAGGGCCGTATGTATCCCTGTCTCAAAGATTCGGCTATGTAAGTCTCCATAGCTTTTCTCTCCTCTTGAGACAAAGGATACACGCTGGCTCTGGGAGCGCTGCTCCTGCCTGGAGGTCATCGCACAATCCCCCTGTCTGTGAGGAGGCAACTGCGTCAGCCCTAAGCTTTACTAAACACGATAGCCAAATCCCCATATTCAGGCGGGAATGTGCAATGCGGGCACTTGGTTTGGACTTTCCACCGTCGCCCCGACGGAAACACCCAGACATCGCCCCTCACACTGAGCAGACCACCCACTTAAGAGCTCTCTGTTACCACGAAATGGCAGGGTTATGGAGTACTTAACCAGGGAATTCCCAGCACCACCGGTACGCAGAGAGTCGATCAGATATAGCGGTTAGTCTCCTCATGACCCCCTGCGCACACATCCTAGTGCCGCTGTGATTTCCTAATCAACCCCACGACCCCAACGGGCGGCTATCTAAAGCATGAACGGAAAAGGCTTGTCACGCAGGCGGAGGGGAATCCCCTAAATCTAAACAAAACTTCCGATCAACAAAATTCCCAGCTGCGCCTGAATCTACTAGCGCCTTATGCTGGGAATGAGGTGCAACCTGTGGAAAACTTGAACAGGTATACAAAAGTGCGCAACAGAGAGCTCTGGGTAAGTGGGGCGTCTACTCACCTGGGAATGCTCCCCAGTGCGAGGCCTGTTGTCTCCTCCTCCTGGAGACCCTCCCCCAGCACCTGGCCGCAGTGGTGCCCTCCACGACCGCAATGGTGCAGGGACAGGCCCCCTCGGGCTCCTTCTCCTCCTTTCTCTAGCGCCAGCACCCCAGAGCTCCATAGGGCTCGGCTCGGAGGTGCTGGAGGGGTGGAATGGACGGACCCCCACCGGGGACGTCCACGGGTGGCCAGCAGGGTGTCCAGACGGATGGACATGTCGACCAACTGGTCGAAGGGTGGAATGTGTCCCTGCAGGCAACTCACATTGAACGTCCTCCCGTAGGCTACATCAAAAAGATCGATGAGGGCCCTTTCATTTCCACCCTGCGTCTGCCGCTAGAGTCCGGAAACTCCAGTGCGAGACGCCTGTGCGCTCCTCCTCCCCTGTCTAAGGTAGAACAGACGCTCCCCCGCCGCTTTGCCCTCAGGTGGATGGTCGAACACGCCTTGAAGCGGCGGGAGAACTCCGCGTAGGAGATGGTGGTGGCGTCTATCCTCCTCCCACTCGGCGTTAGCCCATTCCAACGCCTTACCCGTGAGACAGGAGATGAGGGCGAAACGCTCTCGTGTCCCGAGGGCACCGGGGTGTACAGTGGCCAGGTAGAGCTCCACCTGCAGAGGAACCCCTGACACCCGGCAGCTGTGCCGTCCTACGCCCTCGGGAGCGGAGCCGAATCCCCCACTGGGTTCCGGACCTGGGACTGGTGGACCGACCCGATGGTGGTGGCAAGGTAGGTGGAGGTGTGGTACCTCCCTCTAGACTCCCATCGGTGCAGGTGTTGAACATCCTCTAGAGCGGTCCCCAGTTGTCTGATCTGGTCATCCTGGCCACGGACATGCTCCTCCAGCGACTCAGGTGCGGCTGTTGCTCCTGCTGATTCCATTATTAAGGTGTGTGATTCTGTCAAGGGTGCTGTAGGTGGGTGTAAGTGCAGGAATCAAGCGCAGGACGCAGAAACTAAGTCCAAAAGACTTTCAGTGAAATATTCACTTAGTACACGAGCTCAACAAGCCCGGAGGCGAAATAAAAGAGCACACAGGCGTCAAACCAAAGCGCACTAACATGTGCGAAAAACCCTCTCCTGACAACGGAGGAAACACGTGAGACAGAACACCAAACAGAAGCGCAATCACACACAACACCTTGACACACACAGAGAACTAAAATAGAGACACTAATGAACACTAACTGAAACAGGTGTAAAACATCAAGACAAAAACCAAACGAACATGAAACATTACAACGGTGGCAGCTAGTACTCCGGGGACGAGTGACCGCCGAAGCCTGCTCCGAGAAAGGAGGGAGGAGCAGCCTCGGCGAAACCGTGACAGTACCCCCCTTGACGCACGGCCCCGGCCGTGCGCCGACCCGCCTCGGGACGACCAGGAGGACCGAGCAGGCGCGGATGCCCCGGTGGAACTCCGACAGGAGACGGATCTAGGATGTCCCTCTCGCGCAGCACCCGTTCCTCCGGGCCGTACCCCTCCCCACTCCCACGAGATACTGAGTGTACAACATCAAGACAAAACCAAACGAACATGAAACATACAACGGTGCAGCTAGTACTCCGGGGACACGACACTTGAAGCCTGCCCGGAAGGAGGAGAGCAGCCTCGAAACCGTGACAAAGTGGGAAGATTTTTTTTTGGAATTCAACAACTAAAATATAGTCGTTGCACAAGTATTCCAGCCCCTTTGTTTTTGGTGCAATCAGGTAAGTTAGTTCGGGAGTCATATTTGGCTTAACAAATCACATGTTACATGGACTCACTCTGTCTGAAATAATAGGGGATGACACTGATTTCTTAATGGCTAACCCTTCCTCTGTCCCCAATACAGACAACATCTATGGTCCCTCTGTCCAAGTATTGAATTTCAAAAGCACAGATTAAACTACAAAGACCAGGGAGCTTTTTCGAAAGCCCTCATTAAAAGGGCGTGATTGGTAGATGGGCAACAATAGCAAATAAGACATTGAATATCTCTTTAAGCCTGGTCAAGTTAATAATTATGCTGTGAATGATGTATTAAACCACCCATCAAGATACAGTTGTCCTGAACTGAGCTGCAGGACGTGAAACTGCTCAGGGATGTTACCTGAGGCCATTGGGGATTTAAAAACAGTTACGGAGTTCAATGGCTGTGAGGGGGGAGCTGAGGATGGATCAACAATATTGTAGTGACTCTACAATAATGACCTAAATGAGAGTGAAAAAAAAAACATTCCAAAATATCTTGTATGCAGCAAGGCCTCAAAGTAATACTGTAGGAATATATATATACTATATACTTTTGGGCCTAAATGTAAAAGCATTATGTTTGGGGCAAAGTCCAACACAACACATCACTGACTAACTGCCTCCTTTTTTCGGGCATGGTGGTGGCTGCATCATGGTATGGGTATGCAAATACTGGGGAGTTTTTCAGGATGAAAATAAATGGGATGGAGCTAAACACAGGCAGAATCCTAGAGGAAAACCTGGATCGTCTGCACTACCAGAGACTTGGAGAGAAATTCACCTTTCTGCACGACAATAACATACAATAACCGACCCCTTCACTTTTTCCACATTTTGTTACGTTACAGCCTTATTCTAAAATATCCCATAATGACAAAGCAAAAACAGGTTTTTAGACATTTTAGCAAATGTATTAAACCCCCCGGAAACATTTACATTAGTATTCAGACCTTAACTCAGGACTTTATTGAAGCACCTTTGGCAGCGATTACAGCCTCGAGTCTTCTTGGGTATGACGCTACAAGCTTGGCACACCTGTATTTGGGAGTTTCTCCCGATTCTTCTCTGCAGATCCTCTCAAGCTCTGTCCAGGTTGGACGAGGAGCGTCACTGCACAGCTATTGTCAGGTCTCTCCAGAGATGGTTCGATTGGGTTTCAAGTCCGGGCTCTGCCTGGTCTGAGAGTTTT
>NW_025537114.1:10000-41532 GCF_020615455.1 Coregonus clupeaformis | reverse complement strand
CGAGCTGTCAGGTTAGAGTCAGTTCTCTAGTTAAGGTAAGCTGTCAGGTTTGAGTCCGTTCTCTAGTTAAGGGCTATGGGTGAGACAGGTACATGTCTATAGATACGTCTGGGATGGTCATGTGACCTATAGGATGAGACAGGTACATCTCTATAGATGAGTCTGGGATGGTCATCTGACCTATAGGATGAGACAGGTACATTTATATAGATGAGTCTGGGATGGTCATGTGACCTATAGGATGAGACAGGTACATGTCTATAGATGAGTCTGGGATGGTCATGTGACCTATAGGATGAGACAGGTACATGTCTATAGATGAGTCTGGGATGGTCATGTGACCTACAGGATGAGACAGGTACATGTCTATAGATGAGTCTGGGATGGTCATGTGACCTATAGGATGAGACAGGTACATGTCTATAGATGAGTCTGGGATGGTCATGTGCCCTATAGGATGAGACAGGTACATGTAAATAGATGAGTCTGGGATGGTCATGTGACATATAGGATGAGACAGGTACATGTCTATAGATGAGTCTGGGATGGTCATGTGACCTATAGGATGAGACAGGTACATTTCTATAGATGAGTCTGGGATGGTCATGTGACCTATAGGATGAGACAGGTACATGTCTATAGATTAGTCTGGGATGGTCATGTGACCTACAGGATGAGACAGGTACATGTCTATAGATGAGTCTGGGATGGTCATGTGACCTATAGGATGAGACAGGTACATGTAAAGAGATGAGTCTGGGATGGTCATGTAACATATAGGATGAGACAGGTACATGTCTATAGATGAGTCTGGGATGGTCATGTGACCTATAGGATGAGACAGGTACATTTCTATAGATGAGTCTGGGATGGTCATGTGACCTATAGGATGAGACAGGTACATGTCTATAGATGAGTCTGGGATGGTCATGTGACCTATAGGATGAGACAGGTACATTTATATAGATGAGTCTGGGATGGTCATGTGACCTATAGGATAAGACAGGTACATGTCTATAGATAAGTCTGGGATGATCATGTGACCTATAGGATGAGACAGGTACATGTCTATAGATGAGTCTGGGATGGTCATGTGACCTATAGGATGAAACAGGTACATGTCTATAGATGAGTCTGGGATGGTCATGTGCCCTATAGGATGAGACAGGTACATGTCTATAGATGAGTCTGGGATGGTCATGTGACATATAGGATGAGACAGGTACATGTCTATAGATGAGTCTGGGATGGTCATGTGACCTATAGGATGAGACAGGTACATTTCTATAGATGAGTCTGGGATGGTCATGTGACCTATAGGATGAGACAGGTACATGTCTATAGATGAGTCTGGGATGGTCATGTGACCTATAGGATGAGACAGGTACATTTATATAGATGAGTCTGGGATGGTCATGTGAACTATAGGATAAGACCGGTACATGTCTATAGATGAGTCTGGGATGATCATGTGACCTATAGGATGAGACAGGTACATGTCTATAGATGAGTCTGGGATGGTCATGTGACATATAGGATGAGACAGGTACATGTCTAATAATGAGTCTGGGATGGTCATGTGACCTTTAGGATGAGACAGGTACATGTCTAGAAATGAGTCTGGGATGGTCATGTGACCTATAGGATGAGACAGGTACATTTCTAGAGATGAGTCTGGGATGGTCATGTGACCTATAGGATGAGACAGGTACATGTCAATAGATGAGTCTGGGATGGTCATGTGACCAATAGGATGAGACAGGTACATTTCTATAGATGAGTCTGGGATGGTCATGTGACCTATAGGATGAGACAGGTACATGTCTATAGATGAGTCTGGGATGGTCATGTGACCTATAGGATGAGACAAGTACAAGTCTATAGATGAGTCTGGGATGGTCATGTGACCTATAGGATGAGACAGGTACATGTCTATAGATGAGTCTGGGATGGTCATGTGACATATAGGATGAGACAGGTACAAGTCTATAGATGAGTCTGGGATGGTCATGTGACCTATAGGATGAGACAGGTACAAGTCTATAGATGAGTCTGGGAAAGTCATGTGACCTATAGGATGAGACAGGTACATGTCTATAGATGAGTCTGGGATGGTCATGTGACCTATAGGATGAGACAGGTACATGTCTATAGATGAGTCTGGGATGGTCATGTGACCTATAGGATGAGACAGGTACAAGTCTATAGATGAGTCTGGGATGGTCATGTGACCTATAGGATGAGACAGGTACACGTCTATAGATGAGTCTGGGATGGTCATGTGACCTATAGGATGAGACAGGTACATGTCTATAGATGAGTCTGGGATGGTCATGTGACATATAGGATGAGACAGGTACACGTCTATAGATGAGTCTGGGATGGTCATGTGACCTATAGGATGAGACAGGTACATGTCTATAGATGAGTCTGGGATGGTCATGTGACCTATAGGGTGAGACAGGTACATGTCTATAGATACGTCTGGGATGGTCATGTGACCTATAGGATGAGAAAGGTAAATCTCTATAGATGAGTCTGGGATGGTCATCTGACCTATAGGATGAGACAGGTACATTTATATAGATGAGTCTGGGATGGTCATGTGACCTATAGGATGAGACAGGTACATGTCTATAGATGAGTCTGGGATGGTCATGTGACCTATAGGATGAGACAGGTACATGTCTATAGATGAGTCTGGGATGGTCATGTGACCTACAGGATGAGACAGGTACATGTCTATAGATGAGTCTGGGATGGTCATGTGACCTATAGGATGAGACAGGTACATGTCTATAGATGAGTCTGGGATGGTCATGTGCCCTATAGGATGAGACAGGTACATGTAAATAGATGAGTCTGGGATGGTCATGTGACATATAGGATGAGACAGGTACATGTCTATAGATGAGTCTGGGATGGTCATGTGACCTATAGGATGAGACAGGTACATTTCTATAGATGAGTCTGGGATGGTCATGTGACCTATAGGATGAGACAGGTACATGTCTATAGATTAGTCTGGGATGGTCATGTGACCTACAGGATGAGACAGGTACATGTCTATAGATGAGTCTGGGATGGTCATGTGACCTATAGGATGAGACAGGTACATGTAAAGAGATGAGTCTGGGATGGTCATGTAACATATAGGATGAGACAGGTACATGTCTATAGATGAGTCTGGGATGGTCATGTGACCTATAGGATGAGACAGGTACATTTCTATAGATGAGTCTGGGATGGTCATGTGACCTATAGGATGAGACAGGTACATGTCTATAGATGAGTCTGGGATGGTCATGTGACCTATAGGATGAGACAGGTACATTTATATAGATGAGTCTGGGATGGTCATGTGACCTATAGGATAAGACAGGTACATGTCTATAGATGAGTCTGGGATGATCATGTGACCTATAGGATGAGACAGGTACATGTCTATAGATGAGTCTGGGATGGTCATGTGACCTATAGGATGAAACAGGTACATGTCTATAGATGAGTCTGGGATGGTCATGTGCCCTATAGGATGAGACAGGTACATGTCTATAGATGAGTCTGGGATGGTCATGTGACATATAGGATGAGACAGGTACATGTCTATAGATGAGTCTGGGATGGTCATGTGACCTATAGGATGAGACAGGTACATTTCTATAGATGAGTCTGGGATGGTCATGTGACCTATAGGATGAGACAGGTACATGTCTATAGATGAGTCTGGGATGGTCATGTGACCTATAGGATGAGACAGGTACATTTCTATAGATGAGTCTGGGATGGTCATGTGACCTATAGGATGAGACAGGTACATGTCTATAGATGAGTCTGGGATGGTCATGTGACCTATAGGATGAGACAGGTACATTTATATAGATGAGTCTGGGATGGTCATGTGAACTATAGGATAAGACCGGTACATGTCTATAGATGAGTCTGGGATGATCATGTGACCTATAGGATGAGACAGGTACATGTCTATAGATGAGTCTGGGATGGTCATGTGACATATAGGATGAGACAGGTACATGTCTAATAATGAGTCTGGGATGGTCATGTGACCTTTAGGATGAGACAGGTACATGTCTAGAAATGAGTCTGGGATGGTCATGTGACCTATAGGATGAGACAGGTACATTTCTAGAGATGAGTCTGGGATGGTCATGTGACCTATAGGATGAGACAGGTACATGTCAATAGATGAGTCTGGGATGGTCATGTGACCAATAGGATGAGACAGGTACATTTCTATAGATGAGTCTGGGATGGTCATGTGACCTATAGGATGAGACAGGTACATGTCTATAGATGAGTCTGGGATGGTCATGTGACCTATAGGATGAGACAAGTACAAGTCTATAGATGAGTCTGGGATGGTCATGTGACCTATAGGATGAGACAGGTACATGTCTATAGATGAGTCTGGGATGGTCATGTGACATATAGGATGAGACAGGTACAAGTCTATAGATGAGTCTGGGATGGTCATGTGACCTATAGGATGAGACAGGTACAAGTCTATAGATGAGTGTGGGAAATTCATGTGACCTATAGGATGAGACAGGTACATGTCTATAGATGAGTCTGGGATGGTCATGTGACCTATAGGATGAGACAGGTACATGTCTATAGATGAGTCTGGGATGGTCATGTGACCTATAGGATGAGACAGGTACAAGTCTATAGGTGAGTCTGGGATGGTCATGTGACCTATAGGATGAGACAGGTACATGTCTATAGATGAGTCTGGGATGGTCATGTGACATATAGGATGAGACAGGTACAAGTCTATAGATGAGTCTGGGATGGTCATGTGACCTATAGGATGAGACAGGTACAAGTCTATAGATGAGTCTGGGATGGTCATGTGACCTATAGGATGAGACAGGTACACGTCTATAGATGAGTCTGGGATGGTCATGTGACCTATAGGATGAGACAGGTACATGTCTATAGATGAGTCTGGGATGGTCATGTGACATATAGGATGAGACAGGTACACGTCTATAGATGAGTCTGGGATGGTCATGTGACCTATAGGATGAGACAGGTACATGTCTATAGATGAGTCTGGGATGGTCATGTGACATATAGGATGAGACAGGTACATGTCTATAGATGAGTCTGGGATGGTCATGTGGCCTATTGGATGAGACAGCTACATGTCTATAGATAAGTCTGGGATGGTCATGTGACCTATAGGATGAGACAGGTACATGTCTATAGATGAGTCTGGGATGGTCATGTGACCTATAGGATGAGACAGGTACATGTCTATAGATGAGTCTGGGATGGTCATGTGACATATAGGATGAGACAGGTACATGTCTATAGATTAGTCTGGGATGGTCATGTGACCTATAGGATGAGACAGCTACATGTCTATAGATAAGTCTGGGATGGTAATGTGACCTATAGGATGAGACGGGTACATTTCTATAGATGATTCTGGGATGGTCATGTGACCTATAGGATGAGACAGGTACATGTTTATAGATGAGTCTGGGATGGTCATGTGACCTATAGGATGAGACAGGTACATGTTTATAGATGAGTCTGGGATGGTCATGTGACATATAGGATGAGACATGTACATTTCTATAGATGAGTCTGGGATGGTCATGTGACCTATAGGATGAGACAGCTACATGTCTATAGATAAGTCTGGGATGGTCATGTGACCTTTAGGATGAGACGGGTACATTTCTATAGATGAGTCTGGGATGGTCATGTGACCTATAGGATGAGACAGGTACATGTTTATAGATGAGTCTGGGATGGTCATGTGACCTATAGGATGAGACAGGTACATGTTTATAGATGAGTCTGGGATGGTCATGTGACCTATAGGATGAGACAGGTATATGTCTATAGATGAGTCTGGGATGGTCATGTGACCTATAGGATGAGACAGATACATGTTTATAGATGAGTCTGGGATGGTAATGTGACCTATAGGATGAGACAGGTACATGTTTATAGATGAGTCTGGGTTGGTCATGTGACATATAGGATGAGACAGGTACATGTCTATAGATGAGTCTGGGATGGTCATGTGACCTATAGGATGAGACAGGTACATGTTTATAGATGAGTCTGGGATGGTAATGTGACCTATAGGATGAGACAGGTACATGTTTATAGATGAGTCTGGGATGGTCATGTGACCTAAAGGATGAGACAGGTACATGTCTATAGATAAGTCTGGGACGGTCATGTGACCTTTAGGATGAGACGGGTACATGTCTATAGATAAGTCTGGGATGGTCATGTTACCTATAGGATGAGACATGTACATTTCTATAGATGAGTCTGGGATGGTCATGTGACCTATAGGATGAGACATGTACATTTCTATAGATGAGTCTGGGATGGTCATGTGACCTATAGGATGAGACATGTACATTTCTATAGATGAGTCTGGGATGGCCATGTGACATATAGGATGAGACATGTGCATTTCTATAGATGAGTCTGGGATGGTCATGTGACCTATAGGATGAGAGAGGTACATGACTATAGATGAGTCTGGGATGGTCATGTGACCTATAGGATGAGACAGATACATGTCTATAGATGAGTCTGGGATGGTCATGTGACCTATAGGATGAGACAGGTACATGTCTATAGATGAGTGTGGGATGGTCATGTGACATATAGGATGAGACAGGTACATGTCTATAGATGAGTCTGGGATGGTCATGTGACCTATAGGATGAGACAGGTACATGTCTATAGATGAGTCTGGGATGGTCATGTGACATATAGGATGAGACAGGTACATGTCTATAGATGAGTCTGGGATGGTCATGTGACCTATATGATGAGACAGGTACATGTCTTTGAGACAGGTATAAGGTATATAGAATAGGGTAATGGTTAAGGATTGATAGTAGGATGGTGAAGGTATATAGAATAGGGTTATGGTTAATGATTGATAGTATGATGGTGAAGGTATAGAATAGGGTTATGGTTAAGGATTGATAGTAGGATGGTGAAGGTATAGAATAGGGTAATGGTTAAGGCTTGATAGTAGGATGGTGAAGGTATTGAATATGGTAATGGTTAAATATTGATAGTATGATGGTGAAGGTATAGAATAGGGTAATGGTTAAGGATTGATAGTAGGATGGTGAAGGTATATAGAATAGGGTAATGGTTAAGGCTTGATAGTAGGATGGTGAAGGTATAGAATAGGGTAATGGTTAAGGATTGATAGTAGGATGGTGAAGGTATAGAATAGGGTAATGTTTAAGGATTGAGAGTAGGATGGTGAAGGTATAGAATAGGGTTATGGTTAAGGCTTGATAGTAGGATGGTGAAGGTATAGAATAGGGTAATGGTTAAGGCTTGATAGTAGGATGGTGAAGGTATAGAATAGGGTAATGGTTAAGGCTTGATAGTAGGATGGTGAAGGTATAGAATAGGGTAATGGTTACGGCTTGATAGTAGGATGGTGAAGGTATAGAATAGGGTTATGGTTAAGGCTTGATAGTAGGATGGTGAAGGTATATAGAATAGGGTAATGGTTAAGGCTTGATAGTAGGATGGTGAAGGTATAGAATAGGGTTATGGTTAAGGATTGATAGGTTGATGGTGAAGGTATAGAATAGGGTAATGGTTAAGGCTTGGTAGTAGGATGGTGAAGGTATATAGAATAGGGTAATGGTTAAGGCTTGATAGTAGGATGGTGAAGGTATATAGAATAGGGTAATGGTTAAGGCTTGATAGTAGGATGGTGAAGGTATATAGAATAGGGTAATGGTTAAGGCTTGATAGTAGGATGGTGAAGGTATAGAATAGGCTAATGGTTAAGGCTTGATAGTAGGATGGTGAAGGTATATAGAATAGGGTTATGGTTAAGGCTTGATAGTGGAATGGTGAAGGTATATATAATAGGGTTATGGTTAAGGCTTGATAGTGGAATGGTGAAGGTATAGAATAGGGTTATGGTTAAGGCTCGATAGTAGGATGGTGAAGGTATATAGAATAGGGTAATGGTTAAGGCTTGATAGTAGGATGGTGAAGGTATAGAATAGGGTAATGGTTAAGGCTTGATAGTAGGATGGTGAAGGTATATAGAATAGGGTAATGGTTAAGGCTTGATAGTAAGATGGTGAAGGTATATAGAATAGGGTAATGGTTAAGGCTTGATAGTAGGATGGTGAAGGTATAGAATAGGGTAATGGTTAAGGCTTGATAGTAGGATGGTGAAGGTATAGAATAGGGTTATGGTTAAGGCTTGATAGTAGGATGGTGAAAGTATATAGAATAGGGTAATGGTTAAGGCTTGATAGTAGGATGGTGAAGGTATAGAATAGGGTAATGGTTAAGGCTAGATAGTAGGATGGTGAAAGTATATAGAATAGGGTAATGGTTAAGGCTTGATAGTAGGATGGTGAAGGTATAGAATAGGGTAATGGTTAAGGCTTGATAGTAGGATGGTGAAAGTATATAGAATAGGGTAATGGTTAAGGCTTGATAGTAAGATGGTGAAGGTATATAGAATAGGGTAATGGTTAAGGCTTGATAGTAGGATGGTGAAGGTATAGAATAGGGTAATGGTTAAGGCTTGATAGTAGGATGGTGAAGGTATATAGAATAGGGTTATGGTTAAGGCTTGATAGTGGAATGGTGAAGGTATATAGAATAGGGTTATGGTTATGGCTTGATAGTGGAATTGTGAAGGTATAGAATAGGGTTATTGTTAAGGCTTGATAGTGGAATGGTGAAGGTATAGAATAGGGTTATGGTTAAGGCTTGATAGTAGGATGGTGAAGGTATATAGAATAGGGTTATGGTTAAGGATTGAAAGTAGGATGGTGAAGGTATAGAATAGGGTAATGGTTAAGGCTTGATAGTAGGATGGTGAAGGTAAATAGAATAGGGTTATGGTTAAGGCTTGATAGTAGGATGGTGAAGGTATAGAATAGGGTAATGGTTACGGCTTGATAGTAGGATGGTGAAGGTATAGAATAGGGTAATGGTTAAGGCTTGATAGTAGGATGGTGAAGGTATAGAATAGGGTAATGGTTAAGGCTTGATAGTAGGATGGTGAAGGTATATAGAATAGGGTTATGGTTAAGGCTTGATAGTGGAATGGTGAAGGTATATAGAATAGGGTTATGGTTAAGGCTTGATAGTGGAATTGTGAAGGTATAGAATAGGGTTATTGTTAAGGCTTGATAGTGGAATGGTGAAGGTATAGAATAGGGTTATGGTTAAGGCTTGATAGTAGGATGGTGAAGGTATATAGAATAGGGTTATGGTTAAGGATTGATAGTAGGATGGTGACGGTATAGAATAGGGTAATGGTTAAGGCTTGATAGTAGGATGGTGAAGGTAAATAGAATAGGGTTATGGTTAAGGCTTGATAGTAGGATGGTGAAGGTATAGAATAGGGTAATGGTTACGGCTTGATAGTAGGATGGTGAAGGTATAGAATAGGGTTATGGTTAAGGCTTGATAGTAGGATTGTGAAGGTTAGGGTTATGATTGAAGACACTGACTGCAGGGCTAGGCATTTTGAACACTTCACAGAATCCCTGTCCTGCTAAAGAAACCCATTACCTGATATTCAACACTATCACAAATAATCTTAAATTTTCCACCATATTTGATAATATCTGCAGCATCTTGAAACGGATTACTTTTCATTTTCTCAAGTTCAGCTTTTCAGTACATCATGTCACCGATCTGACTTAACCACTCTCTCCATGTCCTAATGACACACAAACACACACACACACACACAAACACACATACACACACACACACATACACTCTGCCATGGTCCTGCTGTGTAAAACAGATTGGTTTTCACATTTGTGCAGTAACAGCTTTCCATTTCAGCTGGGCAGATTCATTTAAATGGCCCTCTAAGGGTGTGTGTGTGTGTGTGTGTGTGTGTGTGTGTGTGTGTGTGTGTGTGTGTGTGTGTGTGTGTGTGTGTGTGTGTGTGTGTCAGATGGCGTGACTTAGGCTGCTAGCTACAGATGTCTCCTGTCTGTCATATGCCTGTTTCTGCTGACGCACCCAAAGAGTGTGTGTGTATGTGTGTGTGTATGTGTGTGTGTATGTGTGTCTGTGTGTGTGTGTGTGTGTGCTTGCGGGTGTGTGTGTGACACTTATATGTTGATGTGAGTTGGTTGGCTCGAGGTGGGTGTTATACGATAAAGCTGGAACAGCTGTGAAATATTTACTAGCATATATTTCCAATGGTCAGCATTACTACTCCACTCTAAGAGTATACTGCTAGATAGAGGTTGTTTCCCAAATGGCTCCATAAACTCTATATAGGGCACTAATGGCTGCATCCCCAATTGCACCCTATAATAACGCTCTCTATAGAGACATAATGCTATATAGAGACATCCCATAATGCTATATAGAGACATCCCATAACGCTCTCTGTTGAGACATCCCATAATGCTATATAGAGACATCCCATAATGCTATATAGAGACTTCCCATAATGCTATATAGAGACTTCCCATAATGCTATATAGAGACATCCCATAATGCTATATAGAGACATCCCATAATGCCATATAGAGACATCCCATAATGCTATATATATATATATATATATATATATATATATATATATATATATATATATATATATATACATCCCATAATGCTCTCTATAGAGACATCCATGATGCTCTATATAGACATCTCATAATGCTACATACAGTGCATTCGGAAAGTATTCAGACCCCTTGACTTATTACACATTTTGTTACGTTACAGCCTTATTCTAAAATCGATTAAATTGTTTTTTTCCCTCATCAATCTTCACACCATACCCCATAATGACAAAGCAAAAACACGTTTTTAGAAATGTTTGCAAATGTATTACAAATAAATAACGGAAATATCACATTTACGTAAGTATTCAGACCCTTTACTCAGTACTTTGTTGAAGGACTTTTGGCAGCGATTACAGCCTCAAGTCTTCTTGGGTATGACGCTACAAGCTTGGCACACCTGTATTTGGGGAGTTTCTCCCATTCTTCTCTGAAGATCCTCTCAAGCTCTGTCAGGTTGGATGGTGAGCGTCGCTGCACAGCTATTTTTAGGTCTCTCCAGAGATGTTCGATCGGGTTCGGGCTCTGGCTGGGCCACTCAAGGACATTCAGAGACTTGTCCCGATGCCACTCCTGCATTGTCTTGGCTGTGTGCTTAGAGTCGTTGTCTTGTTGGAAGGTGAATCTTCACACCAGTCTGAGGTCCTGAGAGCTCTGGAGCAGGTTTTCATCAAGGATCTATTTGTACTTTGCTCCGTTCATCTTTCCCTTGATCCTGACTAGTCTCCAAGTCCTTGCTGCTGACAAACATCCCCACAGCATGATGCTGCCACCACCATGCTTCACCGTAGGGGTGGTAATGGCCAGGTGATGAGCGGTGCCAGGTTTCCTCCAGACATGACGCTTGGCATTCAGGCCAAAGAGTTCAATATTGGTTTCATTAGACCAAATAATCTTGTTTCTCATGGACTGAGAGTCTTTAGGTGCCTTTTGGCAAACTCCAAGCGGGCTGTCATGTGCCTTTTACTGAGGAGTGGCTTCCATTTGGCCACTCTACCATAAAGGCCTGATTGGTGGAGTGCTGCAGAGATGATTGTCCTTCTGGAAGGTTCTCCCTTCTCCACAGAGGAACTCTGGAGCTCTGTCAGAGTGACCATCGGGTTCTTGGTCACCTCCCTGACCAAGGCCCTTCTCCCCCAATTGCTCAGTTTGGCCAGGCGGCCAGCTCTAAGAAGAGTCTTGGTGGTTCTAAACTTCTTCCATTTAAGAATGATGGAGGCCACTGTGTCGACACAATCCTGTCTCGGAGCTCTACGGACAATTCCTTCAACCTCATGGCTTAGTTTTTGCTCTGACATGCACTGTCAACTGTGGGACCTTATGTAGACAGGTGTTTGCCTTTCCAAATCATGTACAATCAATTGAATTTACCACAGGTGGACTCCGATCAAGTTGTAAAAACAGCTCAAGGATGATCAATGGAAACAGGATGCACCTGAGCTCAACTTCGAATCTCATATCAAAGTGTCTGAACACTTATGTAAATAAGGTATTTCAGTTTTTTATACATTTGCAAAAATTTCTAAAAACCAGTTTTCACTTTGTCATTATGGGGTATTGTGTGTAGATTAATGAGGATGTTTTTATTTTTTTAATCAATTTTATAATAAAGCTGTAATGTAACAAAATGTGGAAAAAGGGTCTGAATACTTTCCAAATGCACTGTATAGGGACATCCCTTATCTTTCTACTACAAACTATGTTATCCAATCCAATCCATTATCTCAAAAATGATGGGATAGAGAAAAACAACTATCCAAAACTGTAGAACAGAATAACCAGATTCTAATTGCTTAGCCCTTTTTGGTTTTGCCCTAGCACTAACACACAGGATTCAACTCACACTTGATAATGAGTTGATTAGTTTAATCAGGTTTGTTAGTGCTAGGAGGAAAAAAAAAAAGGGAACTCCTTTGGATCCCCAGAACCAGGATTGAGAAACACTGGGCTAGCTAGGAGTTTTTAAAAAAGGGAACTCCTTTGGGTCCCCAGGACCAGGATTGAGAAACACTGGGCTAGCTAGGAGTTTTTAAAAAAGGGAACTCCTTTGGGTCCCCAGGACCAGGATTGAGAAACACTGGGCTAGCTAGGAGTTTTTAAAAAAGGGAACTCCTTTGGGTCCCCAGGACCAGGATTGAGAAACACTAGGCTAGCTAGGAGTTTTACATTCCCAAGGTGTTTTCTCACTATAAACATTTCATCCGGAACAGACAAACAAATGTTGTTGGACAGCAAACACACGGACAGGGTACGACACTGACATGAGTCTGTGGATCAAGCCAATGTTCTGTCTCTCTTTGTTTGCGTCCCAAATGGCACCCTATCCTACAGAGTTTTTATGGGCCCCTGTCAAAAGTAGTGCACTACAAAGGGAGTAGGGTGACATTTGGAACGCAACCACTGGCTTACCTGAAATACAACAGAACACTGGGGGGTTATGGTAGAGTTTAAGGTATTGCACTGTGTTGACATTGACTTAATAGCAGATTAATGGTCTGTTTGCCTAGCACAGAGCAGCTAACTCTCTCTCTCTCTCTCTCTCTCTCTCTCTCTCTCTCTCTCTCTCTCTCTCTCTCTCTCTCTCTCTCTCTCTCTCTCTCTCTCTCTCTCTCTCTCTCTCTCTCTGTCTCTGTCTCTTTCTCTGTCTCTCTCTCTCTCTCTCTCTCTCTCTCTCTCTCTCTCTCTCTCTCTCTCTCTCTCTCTCTCTCTCTCTCTCTCTCTCTCTCTCTCTCTCCCTCTCTCGCTCTACATCTTTCTCCCTCTCTCTTTCCGTTCTATCTCTCTTTCTCTCTCTCTCTCCACCCCATCTCACTCTCTCCTTATCTCTCTCTGTCTCAGGGTGTCTCTCTCTCTCTCTCTCCCTCTCTCTCTCTTTCTCTGTCTCCCTTTGTCTCTCTCTCTCTCCTGAGAGGGCTGGCTGGCAGTATAAAACCTCTCTGAACAAACTGTTCTCATGTCTTTAGTGGAGAGGGACAGAGAAAAGCAAGCAATGAAGGAGTCCATTAGAGGTATAGACAGAGAGATATAAAGTAATAATGGAGAGAGAACAATGGTTAACATAACTCTGGTAGAGGGACAACCGGGTTAGGATGCCTTATGAGACACTGTAGACCATGGTGGTAAGGGGAGAGGGAGGGAGGGAGGTAGGGTGGTAGGGTGGTAGATGGAGAGGGAGGGAGGGAGGGAGGGAGGGAGGGAGGGAGGGAGGGAGGGAGGGAGGAGGGAGGGATTAAACTCACACACACACACACTCACACACTCACACACACAGTCAGTGGAGTGAAGAGGATATCATAGGTTTGGTTACAGCATTGCCCTTCTGCTTGGCCTGAATAATGTATGCCCACACTGGACACACCATCAAATAATAAAACACTCACATGTACAAACACACACACACACACACACACACATATACACACATATACACACACATGCACACACACACACACACATAGACACACAAACATAAACACACACACACAAACACACAAACACACAGAACCCCCAGCTGGGACATGAATAGGGATACCAAAATGCCAGCGTTAAATATTTCACACAGTCATGGTTCTAACGGACAAACCAGTGTGTTTGTGTGGATGGGTGGAGTGTTGGAGGGGTGGAGGGGTGGAGGGATGGAGGGATGGATGGAGGGAGGGCTGGAGGGGGAGGGATGGAGGGGTGGAGGGATGGAGGGATGGAGGGAGGGGTGGAGTGTTGGATGGATGGAGGGGTGGAGGGATGGAGGGATGGAGGGAGGGGTGGAGTGTTGGAGGGATGGAGGGGTGGAGGGATGGAGGGATGGATGGAGGGAGGGCTGGAGGGGGGAGGGATGGAGGGGTGGAGGGATGGAGGGATGGAGGGAGGGGTGGAGTGTTGGAGGGATGGAGGGGTGGAGGGGTGGAGGGTGGAGGGATGGAGGGATGGCGGGATGGAGGGGGGAGGGAGGGATGGAGGGATGGAAGGATGGAGGGATGAAGGGATGGAGGGAGGGGTGGGGGGATAGAGGGGGGAGGGAGGGATGGATGGAGGGGGAGGGATGGATGGAGGGCGGGATGGAGGGATAGAGGGGGGAGGGAGGGATGGATGGAGGGGTAGGGATGGAGGGGGTGGAGGGGTGGAGGGGTGGAGGGGTGGAGGGGTGGAGGGATGGAGGGAGGGGTAGGGATGGAGGGGTGGAGTGTTGGAGGGGTGGAGGGTGGAGGGATGGATGGAGGGATGGAGGGGTGGAGGGTTAGAGGGATGGAGGGATGGAGGGATGGATGGAGGGAGGGCTGGAGGGGGGGAGGGATGGAGGGGTAGGGATGGAGGGGTGGAGTGTTGGAGGGTGGAGGGGTGGAGGGATGGAGGGATGGATGGAGGGAGGGCTGGAGGGAGGGATGGATGGAGGGGTAGGGATGGAGGGGTGGAGTGTTGGAGGGGTGGAGGGGTGGAGGGATGGATGGAGGGATGGAGGGGTGGAGGGTTAGAGGGATGGAGGGATGGAGGGATGGATGGAGGGAGGGCTGGAGGGAGGGATGGAGGAGGGGTAGGGATGGAGGGGGTGGAGTGTTGGAGGGGTGGAGGGGTGGAGGGATGGATGGAGGGATGGAGGGGTGGAGGGTTAGAGGGATGGAGGGATGGAGGGATGGATGGAGGGGAGGGCTGGAGGGGGGAGGGATGGAGGGGTGGAGGGATGGAGGGATGGAGGGAGGGGTGGAGTGTTGGAGGGATGGATGGATGGAGGGGGGAGGGATGGAGGGATGGAGGGAGGGAGGGGGGAGGGGGGAGGGATGGAGGGGTGGAGGGATGGAGGGAGGGGTGGAAGGATGGATGGAGGGGTGCAGGGTGGCACCCTATTCCCTATATAGAGCACCTTGTTTTTGCCCAAGGCCTACATGGACCCATAGGGACGTATCGCCAGGCAGGTCACCCGGGATACAAGTCAGTTTTCGAGATGACGAGGAGACCGGCCACTAGGGGCAACAGTGAGCACTGTTACCTTCAAGTAGGTTTCAGTTTTGCTAGGACGGGGATGGTGGATGGGCGTAAGAAGCTGCCTCTGGTTCGAAAGGTTGCATGTTCAAATCAAGCTATAGAAAGTTTTTCATATTTTTGTTTTAAGCCTATCCCAAACCTTAACATTTACCTTAACCATGTGTAGTTAATGCCTACCCTTAAGAATTTGGTGTTAATGCCTAAACTTGACCCTAACGTAAAAAATACAGATTTAATGCTTAATCTTAACCTTAAATACTTAGAAATTTGACGCTTGGAACAACTTTGCAATTTGAAGTTAGAGAAATATGGATGAACGTCTAATTCTGCCGTGAGACTGTGTAGGCCTTCATTGTAAATAAGAATTTGTTCTTAACTGACTTGCCAAGTTAAATAAAGGTAAAATAAAAATAACAAGAGCTTATTGAGTGTGGCTAACCCAGCCAGAGAGAACCAGAGGAACCCAGTGGTGGTAGTGTGCCAAGCCCAGGAGCTGCAGCCCTACCCTGGGTCACTCTGCTCCCTCTATTGATCTCACACCCATTAGCATTGGCTCCATCTGGCACCTGGTGTCACGCACACACACTCACACACACACACACACACACACGCACGCACGCACGCACACACACACACTCTCACACACACACACAGAATAGACCCTCTCTCTGCCAAACACAGGCTAATCTGAGAAAGGCTAATTCACTATAACTCTCACACATAGTGGTGTGTATGTGTGTGTGCGTGTGCGTGTGCATGTGTGTGAGTGTGTGCGTGTGTGTGTGTGTGTGTGCGTGTGTGCGTGTGCAAGTGTTTGTAGTGTGTGACAGTGGCGGGTGGAGGGTTGTGTCTTTTTGCGATGAGATGCTGCTAACATCTGTGACTGAACCGTGAGACAGAAGGCTGCTCCACTCTCCTGGCTGCTACGCAAGGCCTACCTTCTCCCCTCTCTCTCTGTATCTCTGTATCTCTATAGCTCTCTACCCCTCCCCCTCTCTCTCTCTCTCTCTTCCTCTCTCTCTCTCTCTATATATATATTTTTTATTTCTCTCTCTCCCTCTTTCTTTCTTTCTTTCTTCCTCCATCTCTCTCTCTCTTCCCCTCTCTCTCTCTCTCTCTATTTTTATTTCTCTCTCTCTCACTCTTTCTTTCTTTCTTTCTTTCTTTCTTTCTTCCTCCCTCTTTCTCTCTCTTTGTCTCTCTCTCTCTCTCTCTATTTCTCTCGCAATTTCTCTCTCTCTCTCTCTCTCTCTCTCTCTCTCTTTCTCTCTGAGCCAAGCTTTACCACCTGTCTTCAATATTTAACTGACTGAGAGCAAGAGAGAGACAGAGAGAGAAAGAGAGGGAGAAACAGAGAGGGAGAAAGAGAGAGCGAGAGAGAGAGAGAAAGGGGAGGAGGAGGAGTGAGGGAGGGAGGGGGAGAGGAAAGGAGGAGGGAGGGAGGGAGGGAGGGAGGGAGGGAGGGAGGGAGGGAGGGAGGGAGGGGAGGGAGGAGAGGATAGACGATGGGGACGGCCCTTAACAACAGAGAAGAAAACAACAGCGATGCCTTCATGCTGCCAACCCAGGTAAACAAGGCTGTGTGTGTGTGTGTGTGTCTGTCTGTCTGTCTGTGTCTGTCTGCGTTAAAGTTGAACACTGAACAATTAATTGGTCAGTACTGTGCATTCACTGACTTAATTACTATAACACTGTACATCCCAATGGACTGACTTTAAATGTCATGTTGTTGTCCTACTAGAAAAGCTAGTGGGGTGGAGGGATAGAGGGAGGCATGGAGGGACGGAAGGTGGGATTGCTTCTAGCTGTTTTAATTATTCAGAAATGCTGACAATTAAATGTACCTTTGGGAGGGATGTGGGATGGAGGGATGGAGGGAGGGAGAAATGGAGGGATGGAGGTATGGAGGGATGGAGGGAGGGAGGAATGGAGGGATGGAGGGAGGGAGGAATTGCAGGATAAAGGGGTAGGGGGATGAAAGAGGATAAAATAAAGGATGAGGGGAGAAGGGATGGAGGAAGTGAAGGGGAGAGGAGGGATGGAGGGATGGAGGGATGGAGAGATGGAGAGATGGAGGGGTGGACAGATGGAGGAAGTGAAGGGGAGAGGAGGGATGGAGGGAGGGAGGAAGTGGAGAGATGAAGGGATGGAGGGAGGGAGGAAGTGGATGGATGGAGGGTGGAGGGATGGAGGAAGTGAAGGGGAGAGGAGGGATGGAGGGAGGAAGTGGAGAGACGGAGGGATGGAGGGAGGGAGGAAGTGGAGGGATGGAGGGAGGGAGGAAGTGGAGAGATGTAGGGATGGAGGGAGGGAGGAAGTGGAGGGATGGAGGGAGGGAGGAAGTGGAGGGATGGAGGGATGGATGGAGGGATGGAGGAAGTGAAGGGGAGAGGATGGATGGAGGGAGAGAGGAAGTGGAGGGGAGAGAAGGGATGGAGGGAGGGATGGAGGAAGTGGAGGGATGGAGGGAGGGATGGAGGGAGAAGGCAGGCGTGAAATGGGCAGCATGTTCACATCTCTGTGTGAGGGAGGTCCTGCTGGGCCCTTCAGTCAGTAAAGGTTGCACACGGTGACGTGTGTCTAATGTCTCAGTCTCTGAGTCTCTCTGTCATGCTACTGTGACAGACTGGAGCTTTACGGTGGCGGAACTGGCTAGTACGTTGTCAAGCGGGTGGATCCCGTGTGTTCGGGTTTGACACGTTGTATGGACAGTGTACCCCAGATGGGAATGAAGCAATGCTACTACGTACGCTGTGGTCCGTCACACAGCCACAAACAAGTTACCTAAAGATACAAATGAACTGTTTGGGATTTTAACTCAGTGATTCTTTCTTTAATTCTAACACTGGAACCTGTTCAGGACATTACATAAAAGGCCACAACAGCACAGGATACTATGATCGCTTTAGTCTGTTGTTCCACGTACCCACAAACAACAACCCAACCTAACCCCTTTTTCTGTCCGAAAAAACACATCCCACAACGCCTACAAATGAACCAAACCACAACCAAAAGCCACTTTGTTTCAGAAGTATCCTCTGATTTAGTTCTGAACATTATCCTGCGTCTGTTTCTTCCTCCTCTAGAGGAAACCTGCACATCTCCAATCCCTGCTTTATGTTGTTAGCTTTCGCTGTTTTGCTGAAACACCACTTTAAATTACTTTTTTACGTCATTTAGCAGACGCTCTTATCCAGAGCAACTTACATTATTTATTTTTTCATACACCCTGTGGGAATCAAACCCACAACCCTGGCGTTGCAAACACCATGCTCTATCAACTGAGCTACATCCCTGCCGGCCATTCCCTCCCCTACCCTGGACCAATTGCACGCCGCCCCATGGGTCTCCCGGTCACGGCCGGCTACAACAGAGCCTGGATTCGAACCAGGATCTCTAGTGGCACAGCCTGCACTGCGCCTTAGACCACTGCGCCACTCGGGAGATACTTGAATACTAAGCATCATAAAGTGATGCAGTGTTTTTTCAGTTGTTTTTATCACTACATCCGTGAATATAAAAGCAGACTTTCAAATCATGTCACTTCAACATATCCTAAACAACTGTTTACTGAAATACAATGTGTGGCCCAAACGACACCCTATTTCCTACTGGCGGTGTCAGATGAAGGCCCAAACAAATTGTCAAAGACTCCAGCCACCCAAGTCATAGACTGTTGTCTCTGCCGCCACACAACAAGCGGTAACAGTGCACCGAGCCTAGAACCAACAGGACCGTGAACAGCTTCTACCCCTCAAGCCATAAGGCTGCTAAACAAGACTGCACATGAATGTACGTGCATTACTGTGTGTTGCAGTGTGTAGACTAGCAGCAGTACAGTGAATATATGATCTGACAGCAGATAAAACTGTATAAAATGTATTCCATCCTGTGACGGAGAAACAGAGCTTTTAAATATTGTGTTCACACTAAAATGTGGTCACTGGTGTGTCTCTGTGTTTGTGTGTGTGTGTGTGTGTGTGTGTGTGTGTGTGCGTGCGTGTGTGTGTGTGTTTGTGTGTGTCTCTGTTTGTATGTGTGTGTGTGTGTGTGTGTGTGTGTGTGTGTGTGTGTGTGTGTGTGTGTGCGTGCGCGCGTGTGTGTGTGTGTGTGTGTCTCTGTTTGTGTGTGTGTGTGTGTGTGTGTGTGTGTGTGTGTGTGTGTGTGTGTGTGTGTGTGCTTTGTGTGTGTGTGTGTGTGTGTGTGTGCGTGTGTGTGTGTGTGTGTGTGTGTGTGTCTCTGTTTGTATGTGTGTGTGTGTGTGTGTGTGTGTGTGTGTGGGTTTGCTTTGCAGTGCGCTGGATTTACAGTGGGAAAAAAAAGTATTTAGTCAGCCACCAATTGTGCAAGTTCTCCCACTTAAAAAGATGAGAGAGGCCTGTAATTTTCATCATAGGTACACGTCAACTATGACAGACAAAATGAGAACAGAAAATCCAGAAAATCACATTGTAGGATTTTTAATGAATTTATTTGCAAATTATGGTGGAAAATAAGTATTTGGTCACCTACAAACAAGCAAGATTTTTGGCTCTCACAGACCTGTAACTTCTTCTTTAAGAGGCTCCTCTGTCCTCCACTCGTTACCTGTATTAATGGCACCTGTTTGAACTTGTTATCAGTATAAAAGACACCTGTCCACAACCTCAAACAGTCACACTCCAAACTCCACTATGGCCAAGACCAAAGAGCTGTCAAAGGACACCAGAAACAAAATTGTAGACCTGCACCAGGCTGGGAAGACTGAATCTGCAATAGGTAAGCAGCTTGGTTTGAAGAAATCAACTGTGGGAGCAATTATTAGGAAATGGAAGACATACAAGACCACAGATAATCTCCCTCGATCTGGGGCTCCACGCAAGATCTCACCCCGTGGGGTCAAAATTATCACAAGAACGGTGAACAAAAATCCCAGAACCACACGGGGGGACCTAGTGAATGACCTGCAGAGAGCTGGGACCAAAGTAACTAAGCCTACCATCAGTAACACACTATGCCGCCAGGGACTCAAATCCTGCAGTGCAAGACGTGTCCCCCTGCTTAAGCCAGTACATGTCCAGGCCCGTCTGAAGTTTTCTAGAGTGCATTTGGATGATCCAGAAGAGGATTGGGAGAATGTCATATGGTCAGATGAAACCAAAATAGAACTTTTTGGTAAAAACTCAACTCGTCGTGTTTGGAGGACAAAGAATGCTGAGTTGCATCCAAAGAACACCATACCTACTGTGAAGCATGAGGGTGGAAAAATCATGCTTTGGGGCTATTTTTCTGCAAAGGGACCAGGACGACTGATCCGTGTAAAGGAAAGAATGAATGGGGCCATGTATCGTTAGATTTTGAGTGAAAACCTCCTTCCATCAGCAAGGGCATTGAAGATGAAACGTGGCTGGGTCTTTCAGCATGACAATGATCCCAAACACACCGCCCGGGCAACGAAGGAGTGGCTTCGTAAGAAGCATTTCAAGGTCCTGGAGTGGCCTAGCCAGTCTCCAGATCTCAACCCCCATAGAAAATCTTTGGAGCGAGTTGAAAGTCCGTGTTGCCCAGCGACAGCCCCAAAACATCACTACTCTAGAGGAGATCTGCATGGAGGAATGGGCCAAAATACCAGCAACAATGTATGAAAACCTTGTGAAGACTTACAGAAAACATTTGACCTGTGTCATTGCCAACAAAGGGTATATAACAAAGTATTGAGAAACTTTTGTTATTGACCAAATACTTATTTTCCACCATAATTTGCAAATAAATTCATAAAAAATCCTACAATGTGATTTTCCGGATTTTTTTTTCTCATTTTGTATATCATAGTTGACGTGTACCTATGATGAAAAGTACAGGCCTCTCTCATCTTTTTAAGTGGGAGAACTTGCACAATTGCTGGCTGACTAAATACTTTTTTCCCCACTGTACCTGTGTTACAGATATGGATCAGAATGAAACAGTATGCTGTCGAACTGGCTCTTTTTCAGTAGCTCCGCTGGTTAGAATATTTCTTGAGGGTGGCCACGTTTAGTTTTTTTCTCCTTTTATTTATTGTTTACGTTTATTTATTGTCTACGTTTATTTATTGTCTACGTTTATTTATTGTCTACGTTTATTTTTTGTTTACGTTTATTTTCATGAATCTTGCCCTGGAGGCAGAACTGAGTGATTTTTTTTATTCTAGATGGGCCTGCTGCAAAGTCAAAATTCCCTATATTGTAAAAATCCATGAAACTAGAAATGTGCTTTTTGGTCTTAATTTAAGGTTAAGGTTAGGCATTAGGGTTAGCAGTGTGGTTAAGGTTAGGGTTAGGCATTAGGGTTAGCAGTGTGGTTAAGGTTAGGGTTAGGCATTAGGGTTAGCAGTGTGGTTAAGGTTAGGGTTAGGCATTAGGGTTAGCAGTGTGGTTAAGGTTAGGGTTAGGCATTAGGGTTAGCAGTGTGGTTAAGGTTAGGGTTAGCTTTAAAATCAGATTGCATTGCTTTGTGGCTGTGCCAGCTAGTGACCACTCTGCAGAGCTGCCTCCAGTACAAGATGCATGATGAAAAAACGCTAACATCCCAGGCTCTAGTCCAGTGTGAGCTAGAGAGAGAGGAAGAGGTACGGTTGAGCAAGCAGCATGATATCTGCTATACTTGTCCATAGTTCTTTCTATTACCTCAACTCTCTGCCTTAATACCCTGAATATCAAATCAAGCACATACACACACACACACACACACACATACACACACACACACACACTCTAGCCTGCATATCAAATCAGCCCTGAATATTTGACGACCTGACTGTACTGACAACCACCTCTAACTCATATATCATCATTACACACAATTTACCATCACTGCTGCAGTGTGTGTGTGTGTGTGTGTGTGTGTGTGTGTGTGTGTGTGTGCGCGTGCAAATGTGTGTGTGCGTGCATGCATGTGTGTGTGTGTGTGTGTGTGCGTGCGTGTGTCCTTTATCAATCCCTCAGGCTGGTAAGGCTCAGAGGCTTCTAATGTTATTATGTAACCAACACAAATACCTTTCAGACCCAATCCACTCTGTCATCACACACACACACACACGCAAACAGAAACGCACACAGTGAAACACACACACTTACAGAGGGAGAGCCTTGAATCACTTCTTAACACTTTGGACTGTCAGAAATGATATATCTGCGGTAAGGTATAGACAGCTGCCAAATTGTCTGTAGTCTGGTAGAGAACTAGTAAACATAGAGGCATTGATTCTGGCCCACGGCACGGACCAAAACAGCCAACCAGCAAAATAGTGGAGTCAATACAAACACACACACACAAACAAAAAAGGAGGAGGAGGAGGAGAAAGAGGAGGAGGAAGAGGAGGAGGAGGAGGAGGAAGAGGAGGAGGAGGAGGACGAGGAGAAAGGAAAGAGGTTGAGAGAATAGAGAGAATAAGTTTAAAGTTAGAGTTAAAGAGTTAGAGTTAACGTTGTGACTGGAGTTGACTAGTTAAAGAGTTAACGTTGGGACTGGAGTTGACTAGTTAAAGAGTTAACGTTGTGACTGGAGTTGACTAGTTAAAGAGTTAGAGTTAATGTTGGGACTGGAGTTGACTAGTTAAAGAGTTAGAGTTAACGTTGTGACTGGAGTTGACTAGTTAAAGAGTTAACGTTGGGACTGGAGTTGACTAGTTAAAGAGTTAACGTTGTGACTGGAGTTGACTAGTTAAAGAGTTAACGTTGGGACTGGAGTTGACTAGTTAAAGAGTTAACGTTGTGACTGGAGTTGACTAGTTAAAGAGTTAACGTTGGGACTGGAGTTGACTAGTTAAAGAGTTAACGTTGTGACTGGAGTTGACTAGTTTATTGAAATAGAAACCTGCAAGAGGAGGCAAAGAGAAGGAGCAGAGAGGGGAGGAGGAGGAGCAGAGAGGGGAGGAGGAGGACCAGAGAGGGGAGGAGGAGGAGCAGAGAGGTGAGGAGGAGGAGCAGAGAGGGGAGGAGGAGGAGCAGAGAGGGGAGGAGGATGAAGAGCAGTAGCATGAGGACTTGCATGATAAAAGCAGGGTTGTGATGCAGAGCGATGCAGTGTGTGATGTTACCAGGCTCTCTCTATGAGTGAACATGAGAAATGGATATTGAAAAACAATACATAAATATTGTCCCTGTCAGCAAGATTAGAAAGGCAATATCCCAACGTGGCAGGGTCAGGAAAAGAACAGATTTCTAAATGACAACAGCTGCCAAGAGAAAGGGAGGGATTGAGAGGAAGGAATGGTGGTAGGGGGAGAGGGAGAAGGAGGGATGGAGAGGGAGGGATGGTGGTAGGGGGAGAGGGAGAAGGAGGGATGGAGAGGGAGGGAATGTGGTAGGGGGAGAGGGAGAGGGAGAGGGAGGGATGGTGGTAGGGGGAGAGGGAGAGGGAGAGGGAGGGATGGAGAGGGAGGGATGGTGGTAGGGGGAGAGGGAGAGGGAGAGGGAGGGATGGAGTGGGAGGGATGGTGGTAGGGGTAGAGGGAGTGAGGGAGGGAGTGAGGGAGGGAGGGAGGGGAGGGGATGGTGGTAGGGGGAGAGAGATAGGGAGGGGTGGAGATGGAAGGATGGTGTCAATGTGTGCTGAAGGTGGGTGTGGTGCATGAATCAAGCGCAGGACGCAGAAGCTCAGTCCAAAATACTTTAGTGCAATATTCACGTAGAAAATAAGCACAATAAGCCCGAAGGCGAAATAACGGCGCACACAGGCGTCAATCAAACGGCGCACTAACATGTGCGAAAAACCTCTCCAAAACACTGGAGGGAAGTACGTAGCTCCAACACGAAACAGAAGAGCAATCACACACAAAGACAAACACACACAACGAGAACTAAATAGGACACTAACGAGGACTAACAAGACACAGGTGTACAACATCAAGACAAAACCAAACGAACATGAAACATAGATCGGTGGCAGCTAGTACTCCGGGGACGACGACCACCGAAGCCTGCCCGAACCAGGAGGAGGAGCAGCCTCGGCCAAAACCGTGACAGTACCCCCCCCTTGACGCGCGGCTCCAGCCGTGCGCCGACCCCGGCCTCGGGGACGACCAGGAGGACGCGGAGCAGGGCGCGTGGGATGGTCCCGGTGGAACTCCGACAGGAGAGATGGGTCTAGGATGTCCCTCCGCGGCACCCAGCACCGCTCCTCCGGGCCGTACCCCTCCCACTCCACGAGATACTGGAGACCCCCCATCCGGCGTCTTGAGTCCAAGATGGACCGAACGGTGTACGCCGGAGCCCCTCGATGTCCAGTGGGGGCGGAGGAGTCTCCCCTATCTCATTGTCCTGGAGTGGACCAGCTACCACCGGCCTGAGAAGAGACACATGGAACGAGGGGTTAATATTCTTATACTCAACAGGTAGATGTAACCTATAACACACCTCGTTCAATCTTCTCAGGACTTTAAAGGGCCCCACAAACCGCCGACCCAGCTTCCGGCAGGGCAGGCGGAGGGGTAGGTTTCTGGTAGAGAGCCAGACTCGATCTCCGGGTGCGTACACCGGCCCCTCACTGCGGTGAAGATCGGCGCTCGCCTTGTGACGAAGGACGGCCCGCTGCAGGTGGACGTGGGCAGCGTTCCACGTCTCTTCCGAGCGCCTCATCCAATTATCCGCCGCAGGGGCCTCAATCTGGAGGGAGGGCGATTTTTTTTTCATGAGCATAGCCTGATTTCTATTGCAGCATAGTGGATGACTGTCATTCATATTCCATTCATCCAGTTCAATGTATCATCGATAGGTTTAGGCTACTACATGATACTAAAATGTTCCCAATACCCATCATGAGGTTGCTACAACCTAGCCTATGAATGAAAGTTTACAACGTAGGTTCACACAGGTCGAGAGAAAGATTTGAGGTGCCTTGCACACTCTTGCCTGCATCTAGCTAATCTAGGGTGTAATCATTAGTCCAACAGTTGCAAACAAGAGTTTCTGTTGGACAAATTCAGGTATGTTTATTCCCGTTTCGTTCCGTTATCCCCGTTTCGTTCTGTTTGCTTCTGTTTAAGAAACGTTTTTCAATAGAATCGGCAGAATGAATACACCCCTGTTCATGCGTGAACACAGTTGACATTCATAGCAGCCTCGTTTAATTCCTTCTAGCCTCTATGCACTCTCCTCCTCTCACCTTTTCCTTTTGCTTGTGGACTTCAGTGCACAACACATCAGCTGTATGTGACCATAAGAAAAAACGTTTCAGAGCCAAACCGCTACACACAGCCTACATCATTGTCCCCATATTTTTTTTTATTTTTTTTATTTCACCTTTATTTAACCAGGTAAGCCAGTTGAGAACAGGTTCTCATTTACAACTGCGACCTGGCCAAGATAAAGCAAAGTAGTGCAATAAAAACAACACAGAGTTACATATGGGGTAAAAAAAAAACATAAAGTCAGAAATACAACAGAAAATATATATACAGTGTGTGCAAATGTAGCAAGTTATGGAGGTAAGGCAATAAATAGGCTATAGTGCAGAATAATTACAATAGTATTAACACTGGAATGCTAGATGTGCAAGAGATTATGTGCAAATAGAGATACTGGGGTGCAAAAGAGCAAAATAAATAACAATATAGGGATGAGGTAGTTGGGTGGGCTAATTTCAGATGGGCTGTGTACAGGTGCAGTGATCGGTAAGGTGCTCTGACAACTGATGCTTAAAGTTAGTGAGGGAGATAAGAGTCTCCAGCTTCAGAGATTTTTGCAATTCGTTCCAGTCATTGGCAGCAGAGAACTGGAAGGAATGGCGGCCAAAGGAGGTGTTGGCTTTGGGAATGACCAGAGAGATATACCTGCTGGAGCGCAGACTACGGGTGGGTGCTGCTATGGTGACCAATGAGCTAAGATAAGGCGGGGATTTGCCTAGCAGTGATTTATAGATGGCCTGGAGCCAGTGGGTTTGACGACGAACATGTAGTGAGGACCAGCCAACAAGAGCGTACAGGTCACAGTGGTGGGTAGTGTATGGGGCTTTGGAGACAAAACGGATGGCACTGTGATAGACTACATCCAATTTGCTGAGTAGAGTGTTGGAGGCTATTTTGTAAATGACATCGCCGAAGTCAAGGATCGGTAGGATAGTCAGTTTTACGAGGGCATGTTTGGCAGCATGAGTGAAGGAGGCTTTGTTGCGAAATAGGAAGCCGATTCTAGATTTAACTTTGGATTGGAGATTCTTTATGTGAGTCTGGAAGTTGAGTTTACAGTCTAACCAGACACCTAGATATTTGTAGTTGTCCACATACTCTAGGTCAGACCCGTCGAGAGTGGTGATTCTAGTCGGGTGGGCGGGTGCTAGCAGCGTTCGATTGAAAAGCATGCATTTAGTTTTACTAGTGTTTAAGAGCAGTTGAAGGCTACTGAAGGATTGTTGTATGGCATTGAAGCTCGTTTGGAGGTTTGTTAACACAGTGTCCAATGAAGGGCCAGATGTATACAAAATGGTGTCGTCTGCGTAGAGGTGGATCTGAGAGTCACCAGCAGCAAGAGCGACATCATTGATATACACGGAGAAAAGTGTCAGCCCAAGAATTGAACCCTGTGGCACCCCCATAGAGACTGCCATAGGTCCAGACAACAGGCCCTCCGATTTGACACACTGAACTCTATCTGAGAAGTAGTTGGTGAACCAGGCGAGGCAGTCATTTGAGAAACCAAGGCTATTTAGTCTGCCAATAAGAATGCGGTGGTTGACAGAGTCGAAAGCCTTGGCCAGGTCGATGAAGACGGCTGCACAGTACTGTCTATTATCAATCGCGGTTATAATATCGTTTAGGACCTTGAGCGTGGCTGAAGTGCACCCGTGACCAGCTCGAAACCGGATTGCATAGCGGAGAAGGTACGGTGGTATTCGAAATGGTCGATGATCTGTTTGTTAACTTGGCTTTCGAATACTTTCGAAAGGCAGGGCAGGATGGATATAGGTCTGTAGCAGTTTGGATCTAGAGTGTCACCCCCTTTGAAGAGGGGGATGACCGCGGCAGCTTTCCAATCTCTGGGGATCTCAGACGTTATGAAAGAGAGGTTGAACAGACTAGTAATAGGGGTTGCGACAATTTCGGCGGCTAGTTTTAGAAAGAAAGGGTCCAGATTGTCTAGCCCAGCTGATTTGTAGGGGTCCAGATTTTGCAGCGCTTTCAAAACATCAGCTGTCTGAATTTGTGTGAAGGAGAAGCGGGGGGGCATGGGCAAGTTGCAGCAGAGGGTGCAGAGTTGGTGGCCGGGTTAGTGGTAGCCAGATGGAAAGCATGGCCAGCTGTAGCAAAATGCTTGTTGAAATTCTCGATTATTGTAGATTTATCGGTGGTGATAGTGTTTCCTAGCCTCAGTGCAGTGGGCAGCTGGGAGGAAGTGCTCTTATTCTCCATGGACTTTACAGTGTCCCAAAACTTTTTGGAGTTAGTGCTACAGGATGCAAATTTCTGTTTGAAAAAGTTTGCCTTTGCTTTCCTGACTGCTTGTGTATATTGGTTCCTAACTTCCCTGAAAAGTTGCATATCGCGGGGGCTATTTGATGCTAATGCTGTACGCCACAGGATGTTTTTGTGCTGGTCAAGGGCAGTCAAGTCTGAGGAGAACCAGGGGCTATATCGGTTCTTAGTTCTGTATTTTTTGAATGGGGCATGTTTATTTAAGATTGAGAGGAAATTACTTTTAAGGAACAACCAGGCATCCTCTACTGACGGAATGAGATCTATATCCATCCAGGATACCTGGGCCAGGTCAATTAGGAAGGCCTCCTCGCTAAAGTGTTTTAGGGAGCGTTTGACAGTGATGAGGGGTGGTCGTTTGACCGCGGACCCGTTACGGACGCAGGCAATAAGGCAGTGATCGCTGAGATCCTGGTTGAAGACAGCTGAGGTGTATTTAGAGGGTATGTTAGTCAGGATGATATCTATGAGGGTACCCATGTTTACGGATTTAGGGTTGTACCTGGTAGGTTCGTTGATAATTTGCGTGAGGTTGAGGGCATCTAGCTTGGATTGTAGGATGGCTGGGGTATTAAGCATATCCCAATTTAGGTCACCAAGCAGTACAAACTCTGAGGATAAATGGGGGGCAATCAATTCACATATGGTGTCCAGGGCACAGCTGGGGGCTGAGGGGGGTCTGTAGCAAGCGGCAACAGTAAGAGACTTATTTCTGGAAAGGTGGCTTTTTAGAAGTAGAAGCTCAAACTGTTTGGGCACAGACCTGGATAGTATGATGGAGCTCTGCAGGCTATCTCTACAGTAGATTGCAACTCCACCCCCTTTGGCAGTTCTATCTAGACGGAAAATGTTATAGTTGGGGATGGAAATTTCAGAATTTTTGGTGGCCTTCCTGAGCCAGGATTCAGACACTGCTAGAACATCAGGGTTGGCAGAGTGTGCTAACGCAGTGAATAACTCAAACTTAGGAAGTAGACTTCTGATATTTATGTGCAAGAAACCAAGACTTTTGCGATTACAGAAGTCATCAAATGATAGCGCCTGGGGAGTAGGAGTGATACTGAGGGCTGCAGGGCCTGGGTTAGCCTCTACATCACCAGAGGAACAGAGGAGGACTAGAATAAGGATACGGCTAAAAGCTTTAAGAACTGGTCTTCTAGTGCGTTGGGTACATAGAATAAAGGGGGGCAGATTTCCGGGTGTTATAGAAAAGATTCAGGGCATTATGTACAGACAAGGATATGGAAGGATATGAGTAAAGTGGAGGTAAACCTAAGCGTTGGGTAACAATGAAAGAGATAGTATCTCTAGAGGCATCAATTGAGTCGGTCTCTGAGTGTATGGGGGGGAGGGACAAAGGAGCTATCTAAGGCAGGTTTAGCTAGGCTGGGGGGTCTACAGTGATATAGTACAATTAGAAATAACCGAAACAACAATAAACTAACCATGTTCGGGCTGAGGCTAAACATAAACAGGATGTAGTACCGTAAAAAGGAACAGTCCAGCAGATATCAGCTGTATAGCTGAGTTATCATAAGGTCCGGTGGTGAAGCACTTGTGAGTAAGAGGCCACGGATAGCGTGTGCTAGCGGGCCAGGGCTAGCAGATGGATGGAATCTTCGTGGTTAACGTCGTAACCACATCAGACGATTTCGTCGGCAGACCAGTCGTGTAGGATCGGCGGGGCTTCGTGTCAACACTAGGTGGTCCCGTCCGGTTGACAGAGAGGTAGATAGCCGGGAGATGGGCCTAGCTCAGAATGATTAGCCAGACCACAGCGTCCGTTTTGTTGTAGCCAGCTGGTAGCGATGAATCCGGAGTTAAAGGTCCAGTGATTCAGTGATTCCGGCGGAAAAACTGATATGATCTGGGTCGATAACGCGCTGTGCAGACTGGCCGAATATCCGGTGATCAATGTCCAATGATTAAAAATTAATCCCGCGGAAAAAAATCCAATGTTTTGGGTGAAACACCGCTAGCTGTGGCTAATAGCAAGTAGCTAGTTCAGTAGCTAGTTCAGTTTAGTGAGTAAGAGGCCACGGATAGCGTGTGCTAGCGGGCCAGGGCTAGCCGATGGATGGAATCTTCGTGGTTAACGTCGTAACCACATCAGACGATTTTGTCAGCAGACCAGTCGTGTAGGATCGGCGGGGCTTCGTGTCAACACTAGGTGGTCCCGTCCGGTTGACAGAGAGGTAGATAGCCGGGAGATGGGCCTAGCTCAGGATGATTAGCCAGACCACAGCGTCCGTTTTGTTGTAGCCAGCTGGTAGCGATGAATCCGGAGTTAAAGGTCCAGTGATTCAGTGATTCCGGCGGAAAAACTGATATGATCTGGGTCGATAACGCGCTGTGCAGACTGGCCGAATATCCGGTGATCAATGTCCAATGATTAAAATTAATCCCGCGGAAAAAAATCCAATGTTTTGGGTGAAACACCGCTAGCTGTGGCTAATAGCAAGTAGCTAGTTAGCTGGCTAGCTAGTTTCAACTGGAGATTCTAGATTCTAGATAAAGGTAAGTCAAAAATAGAATCCGTTCCACATTGAGTGAGGCGGGTTGCAGGAAAGTATATTTTGTAGAAGGATGAAAAGTCTGATAGGGAAATATGTACGAAAAATACAAAAAAACAGGGTATTTACAGGCTATTTACAGACACACGACAGAAACAGGACTGCACTACTTCGCCATCTTGGAACATATTAGCTAAAGTAACGTCCTAGTCAACATAGCTAATAGACCTAATGCGTTAGTAAACCCGCTACAATCATCCAGGAGCTTTACAGTGTACAGTCAGTAAGCAGTTTAGCAGTTACACCTGGCGGGCCCCGGTGGCAATACATTTGTAAAACCAAAAGCTTTCCTTGACTTGGAAGAGTTCCAGGGTTGTGTTGGATAGTCATAGCCAGCTAGCTGACATAGCATCCCTCTGTTTGAGCAGGGTGTTTCAGTAGGCTAAACTAGCTAGCTGTATTTGCTAGCTAAGGAAGTGAAACTGAAAGGGGGAAAAATGAAGAAATCTCTTTCTCTCTCTTTCTTGCTTCTCCTTCATTTAGGAAGAAATGAATTTGTTCAAAACTGTTCAACTATTGTCTTTCTCTCTCTTTGAGTCCACCACATTTTATGCACTGCAGTGCTAGCTAGCTGTAGCTTATGCTTTCAGTACTAGATTCATTCTATGATCCTTTGATTGGGTGGTCAGTTTATGCTGCCAAAGGACGTCCTCCAGAAGTTGTCCTAATTACTGTGTAAGTCTATGGAACGGGGTGAGAACCATGAGCCTCCTAGGTTTTGTATTGAAGTCAATGTACCCAGAGGAGGAAACTAGCTGTCCTCCGGCTACACCATGGTGCTACCCTACAGAGTGCTGTTGAGGCTACTGTAGACTAGCTATTTGCTGTGTTTTTCACTCAAGGGACATTTCCATTTCATTCCATCTCAGGGGGTTTATGGGATGATAATCAACCTCTGCATCCCAAATGTCACCCTGTTCCCTACATAGTACACTACTTTCCTATGGGTCAAAAGCA
>NW_025537114.1:0-7500 GCF_020615455.1 Coregonus clupeaformis | reverse complement strand
ACAGACAAATTGAGAAAGAAAAATGCAGAAAATCACATTGTAGGAATTTTTATGAATTTATTTGCAAGTTATGGTGGAACATAAGTATTTGGTCACCTACAAACAAGCAAGATTTCTGGCTCTCACAGACCTGTAACTTCTTCTTTAAGAGGGTCCTCCACTCGTTACCTGTATTAATGGCACCTGTTTGAACTTGTTATCAGTATAAAAGACACCTGTCCACAACCTCAAACAGTCACACTCCAAACTCCACTATGGCCAAGACCAAAGAGCTGTCAAAGGACACCAGAAACAAAATTGTAGACCTGCACCAGGCTGGGAAGAGTGAATCTGCAATAGGTAAGCAGCTTGGTTTGAAGAAATCAACTGTGGGAGCAATTATTAGGAAATGGAAGACATACAAGACCACTGATAATCTCCCTCGATCTGGGGCACCACGCAAGATCTCACCCCGTGGGGTCAAAATGATCACAAGAACGGTGAGCAAAAATCCCAGAACCACACAGGGGGACCTAGTGAATGACCTGCAGAGAGCTAGGACCAAAGTAACAAAGCCTACCATCAGTAACACACTACGCCGCCAGGGACTCAAATCCTGCAGTGCCAGACATGTCCCCCTGCTTAAGCCAGTACATGTCCAGGCCCGTCTGAAGTTTGCTAGAGTGCATTTGGATGATCCAAAAGAGGATTGGGAGAATGTCATATGGTCAGATGAAACCAAACCAACTCGTCGTGTTTGGAGGACAAAGAATGCTGAGTTGCATCCAAAGAACACCATACCTACTGTGAAGCATGGGGGTGGAAACATCATGCTTTGGGGCTGTTTTTCTGCAAAGGGACCAGGACGACTGATCCGTGTAAAGGAAAGAATGAATGGGGCCATGTATCGTGAGATTTTGAGTGAAAACCTCCTTCCATCAGCAAGGGCATTGAAGATGAAACGTGGCTGGGTCTTTCAGCATGACAATGATCCCAAACACACCGCCCGGGCAACGAAGGAGTGGCTTCATAAGAAGCATTTCAAGGTCCTGGAGTGGCCTAGCCAGTCTCCAGATCTCAACTCCATAGAAAATCTTTGGAGGGAGTTGAAAGTCCGTGTTGCCCAGCGACAGCCCCAAAGCATCACTGCTCTAGAGGAGATCTGCATGGAGGAATGGGCCAAAATACCAGCAACAGTGTGTGAAAACCTTGTGAAGACTTACAGAAAACGTTTGACCTGTGTCATTGCCAACAAAGGGTATATAACAAAGTATTGAGAAACTTTTGTTATTGACCAAATACTTATTTTCCACCATAATTTGCAAATAAATTCATAAAAAATCCTACAATGTGATTTTCTGGATTTTTTTTTCTCATTTTGTCTGTCATAGTTGACGTGTACCTATGATGAAAATTACAGGCCTCTCTCATCTTTTTAAGTGGAAGAACTTGCACAATTGGTGGCTGACTAAATACTTTTTTTCCCCACTGTATATGGTAAATAACTACAGTCTGTTATTGGTCCAGTCTCTAACATACATAGTAAATAACTACAGTCTGTTATTGGTCCAGTCTCTAACATACATGGTAAATAACTACAGTCTGTTATTGGTTCAGTCTCTAACATACATGGTAAATAACTACAGTCTGTTATTGGTCCAGTCTCAAACATACATAGTAAATAACTACAGTCTGTTATTGGTCCAGTCTCTAACATACATGGTAAATAACTACAGTCTGTTATTGGTCCAGTCTCTAACATACATGGTAAATAACTACAGTCTGTTATTGGTCCAGTCTCTAACATACATAGTAAATAACTACAGTCTGTTATTGATCCAGTCTCTAACATACATAGTAAATAACTACAGTCTGTTATTGGTCCAGTCTCTAACATACATGGTAAATAACTACAGTCTGTTATTGGTCCAGTCTCTAACATACATGGTAAATAACTACAGTCTGTTGTTGGTCCAGTCTCTAACATACATGGTAAATAACTACAGTCTGTTATTTGTCCAGTCTCTAATATACATAGTAATTAACTAAAGTCTGTTATTGGTCCAGCCTCTAACATACATAGTAAATAACTACAGTCTGTTATTGGTCCACTCTCTAATATACATGGTAAAAAACTACGGTCTGTTATTGGTTCAGTCTCTAACATACATGTTAAATAACTACAGTCTGTTATTGGTTCAGTCTCTAACATACATGTTAAATAACTACAGTCTGTTATTGGTCCAGTCTCTAACATACATGGTAAATAACTACAGTCTGTTATTGGTCCAGTCTCTAACATACATGGTAAATAACTACTGTCTGTTATTTGTCCACTCTCTAATATACATGGTAAATAACTACAGTCTGTTATTGGTTCAGTCTCTAACATACATGTTAAATAACTACAGTCTGTTATTGGTCCAGTCTCTAACATACATGGTAAATAACTACAGTCTGTTATTGGTTCAGTCTCTAACATATATGGTAAATAACTACAGTCTGTTATTGGTCCAGTCTCTAACATACATAGTAAATAACTACAGTATGTTATTGGTCCAGTCTCTAATATACATAGTAATTAACTAAAGTCTGTTATTGGTCCAGCCTCTAACATACATAGTAAATAACTACAGTCTGTTATTGGTCCACTCTCTAATATACATGGTAAAAAACTATGGTCTGTTATTGGTTCAGTCTCTAACATACATGTTAAATAACTACAGTCTGTTATTGGTCCAGTCTCTAACATACATGGTAAATAACTACAGTCTGTTATTGGTCCAGTCTCTAACATACATGGTAAATAACTACAGTCTGTTATTGGTCCAGTCTCTAACATACATGGTAAATAACTACAGTCTGTTATTGGTCCAGTCTCTAACATACATGGTAAATAACTACAGTCTGTTATTGGTCCAGTCTCTAACATACATGGTAAATAACTAAAGTCTGTTATTGGTCCAGCCTCTAACATACATAGTAAATAACTACAGTCTGTTATTGGTCCACTCTCTAATATACATGGTAAAAACTACGGTCTGTTATTGGTTCAGTCTCTAACATACATGTTAAATATCTACAGTCTGTTATTGGTTCAGTCTCTAACATACATGTTAAATAACTACAGTCTGTTATTGGTCCAGTCTCTAACATACATGGTAAATAACTACAGTCTGTTATTGGTCCAGTCTCTAACATACATGGTAAATAACTACTGTCTGTTATTGGTCCAGTCTCTAACATACATGGTAAATAACTACAGTCTGTTATTGGTTCAGTCTCTAACATACATGGTAAATAACTACAGTCTGTTATTGGTCCAGTCTCAAACATACATAGTAAATAACTACAGTCTGTTATTGGTCCAGTCTCTAACATACATGGTAAATAACTACAGTCTGTTATTGGTCCAGTCTCTAACATACATGGTAAATAACTACAGTCTGTTATTGGTCCAGTCTCTAACATACATAGTAAATAACTACAGTCTGTTATTGGTCCAGTCTCTAACATACATAGTAAATAGCTACAGTCTGTTATTGGTCCAGTCTCTAACATACATGGTAAATAACTACAGTCTGTTATTGGTTCAGTCTCTAACATATATGGTAAATAACTACAGTCTGTTATTGGTCCAGTCTGTAACATACATAGTAAATAACTACAGTCTGTTATTGGTCTAGTCTCTAACATACATGGTAAATAACTACAGTCTGTTATTGGTCCAGTCTCTAACATACATGGTAAATAACTACAGTCTGTTATTGGTCCAGTCTCTAACATACATGGTAAATAACTACAGTCTGTTATTGGTCCAGTCTCTAACATACATGGTAAATAACTACAGTCTGTTATTTGTCCAGTCTCTAACATACATGGTAAATAACTAAAGTCTGTTATTGGTCCAGCCTCTAACATACATAGTAAATAACTACAGTCTGTTATTGGTCCACTCTCTAATATACATGGTAAAAAACTACGGTCTGTTATTGGTTCAGTCTCTAACATACATGTTAAATAACTACAGTCTGTTATTGGTCCAGTCTCTAACATACATGGTAAATAACTACAGTCTGTTATTGGTCCAGTCTCTAACATACATAGTAAATAACTACAGTCTGTTATTGGTCCAGTCTCTAACATACATGGTAAATAACTACAGTCTGTTATTGGTCCAGTCTCTAACATACATGGTAAATAACTACAGTCTGTTATTGGTCCAGTCTCTAACATACATGGTAAATAACTAAAGTCTGTTATTGGTCCAGCCTCTAACATACATAGTAAATAACTACAGTCTGTTATTGGTCCACTCTCTAATATACATGGTAAAAAACTACGGTCTGTTATTGGTTCAGTCTCTAACATAAATGTTAAATATCTACAGTCTGTTATTGGTTCAGTCTCTAACATACATGTTAAATAACTACAGTCTGTTATTGGTCCAGTCTCTAACATACATGGTAAATAACTACAGTCTGTTATTGGTCCAGTCTCTAACATACATGGTAAATAACTACTGTCTGTTATTGGTCCAGTCTCTAACATACATGGTAAATAACTACAGTCTGTTATTGGTTCAGTCTCTAACATACATGGTAAATAACTACAGTCTGTTATTGGTCCAGTCTCAAACATACATAGTAAATAACTACAGTCTGTTATTGGTCCAGTCTCTAACATACATGGTAAATAACTACAGTCTGTTATTGGTCCAGTCTCTAACATACATGGTAAATAACTACAGTCTGTTATTGGTCCAGTCTCTAACATACATAGTAAATAACTACAGTCTGTTATTGGTCCAGTCTCTAACATACATAGTAAATAGCTACAGTCTGTTATTGGTCCAGTCTCTAACATACATGGTAAATAACTACAGTCTGTTATTGGTTCAGTCTCTAACATATATGGTAAATAACTACAGTCTGTTATTGGTCCAGTCTGTAACATACATAGTAAATAACTACAGTCTGTTATTGGTCTAGTCTCTAACATACATGGTAAATAACTACAGTCTGTTATTGGTCCAGTCTCTAACATACATGGTAAATAACTACAGTCTGTTATTGGTCCAGTCTCTAACATACATGGTAAATAACTACAGTCTGTTATTGGTCCAGTCTCTAACATACATGGTAAATAACTACAGTCTGTTATTTGTCCAGTCTCTAACATACATGGTAAATAACTAAAGTCTGTTATTGGTCCAGCCTCTAACATACATAGTAAATAACTACAGTCTGTTATTGGTCCACTCTCTAATATACATGGTAAAAAACTATGGTCTGTTATTGGTTCAGTCTCTAACATACATGTTAAATAACTACAGTCTGTTATTGGTCCAGTCTCTAACATACATGGTAAATAACTACAGTCTGTTATTGGTTCAGTCTCTAACATATATGGTAAATAACTACAGTCTGTTATTGGTCCAGTCTCTAACATACATAGTAAATAACTACAGTCTGTTATTGGTCCAGTCTCTAACATACATGGTAAATAACTACAGTCTGTTATTGGTCCAGTCTCTAACATACATGGTAAATAACTACAGTCTGTTATTGGTCCAGTCTCTAACATACATAGTAAATAACTACAGTCTGTTATTGGTCCAGTCTCTAACATACATAGTAAATAACTACAGTCTGTTATTGGTCCAGTCTCTAACATACAGTGGGGAGAACAAGTATTTGATACACTGCGGATTTTGCAGGTTTTCCTACTTACAGAGCATGTAGAGGTCTGTAATTTTTATCATAGGTACACTTCAGCTGTGAGATACAGAATCTAAAACAAAAATCCAGAAAATCACATTGTATAATTTGTAAGTAATTAATTAGCATTTTATTGCATGACATAAGTATTTGATCACCTACCAGCCAGTAAGAATTCCGGCTCTCACAAACCTGTTAGTTTTTCTTTAAGAAGCCCTCCTGTTCTCCACTCATTACCTGTATTAACTGCACCTGTTTGAACTCGTTACCTGTATAAAAGACACCTGTCCACACACTCAATCAAACAGACTCCAACCTCTCCACAATGGCCAAGACCAGAGAGCTGTGTAAGGACATCAGGGATAAAATTGTAGACCTGCACAAGGCTGGGATGGGCTACAGGACAATAGGCAAGCAGCTTGGTGAGAAGGCAACAACTGTTGGCGCAAATATTAGAAAATGGAAGAAGTTCAAGTTGACGGTCAATCCCCCTCGGTCTGGGGCTCCATGCAAGATCTCACCTCGTGGGGCATCAATGATCATGAGGAAGGTGAGGGATCAGCCCAGAACTACACGGCAGGACCTGGTCAATGACCTAAAGAGAGCTGGGACCACAGTCTCAAAGAAAACCATTAGTAACACACTACGCTGTCATGGAATAAAATCCTGCAGCGCACGCAAGGTCCCCCTGCTCAAGCCAGCGCATGTCCAGGCCCGTCTGAAGTTTGTCAATGACCATCTGGATGATCCAGAGGAGGAATGGGAGAAGGTCATGTGGTCTGATGAGACAAAAATATAGCTTTTTGGTCTGAACTCCACTCGCTGTGTTTGGAGGAAGAAGAAGGATGAGTACAACCCCAAGAACACCATCCCAACCGTGAAGCATGTAGGTGGAAACATCATTCTTTGGGGATGCTTTTCTGCAAAGGGGACAGGACAACTGCACCGTATTGAGGGGAGGATGGATGGGGCCATGTATCGCGAGATCTTGGCCAACAACCTCCTTCCCTCAGTAAGAGTATTGAAGATGGGTCGTGTCTGGGTCTTCCAGCATGACAATGACCCGAAACACACAGCCAGGCCAACTAAGGAGTGGCTCCGTAAGAGGCATCTCAAGGTCCTGGAGTGGCCTAGCCAGTCTCCAGACCTGAACCCAATAGAAAATCTTTGGAGGGAGCTGAAAGTCTGTATTGCCCAGCGACAGCCCCGAAACCTGAATGATCTGGAGAAAGTCTGTATGGAGGAGTGTCCCAAAATCCCTGCTGCAGTGTGTGCAAACCTGGTCAAAACCTACAGGAAACGTATGATCTCTGTAATTGCAAACAAAGGTTTCTGTACCAAATATTAAGTTCTGCTTTTCTGATGTATCAAATACTTATGTCATGCAATAAAATGCAAATTAATTAATAAAAAATTATACAATGTGATTTTCTGGATTTTTGTTTTAGATTCCGCCTCTCACAGTTGAAGTGTACCTATGCTAAAAATGACAGAACTCTACATGCTTTGTAAGTAGGAAAACCTGCAAAATTGTCAGTGTATCAAATACTTGTTCTCCCCACTGTACATGGTAAATAACTACAGTCTGTTATTGGTCCAGTCTCTAACATACATGGTAAATAACTACAGTCTGTTGTTGGTCCAGTCTCTAACATACATGGTAAATAACTACAGTCTGTTATTTGTCCAGTCTCTAATATACATAGTAATTAACTAAAGTCTGTTATTGGTCCAGCCTCTAACATACATAGTAAATAACTACAGTCTGTTATTGGTCCACTCTCTAATATACATGGTAAAA
>NW_025537113.1:0-41554 GCF_020615455.1 Coregonus clupeaformis | reverse complement strand
AGAGAGAGAGAGAGAGAGAGAGAGAGAGAGAGAGAGACAGAGAGAGACAGAGAGAGAGAGAGAGAGAGAGAGAGAGAGAGAGAGCAGAGAGAGACAGAGAGAGAGAGAGAGAGAGAGAGACAGAGAGAGAGAGAGAGAGAGAGAGAGAGAGAGAGAGAGCAGAGAGGAGAGAGCAGAGACAGAGAGAGACAGAGACAGAGAGAGAGAGAGAGACAGAGAGAGACAGAGAGAGAGAGAGAGAGAGGGAGAGAGAGAGAGAGAGAGAGAGTGACGAGGAGGAACAAAGAAGAGACCGACGTATCGTGAGTGACGAGGGGGAACAGAGAAGAGACTGACGTATCGTGAGTGATGAGGGGGAACAGAAAGAGACTGACGAGTAGTGGTGATGAGGGAGGAACAGAGAAGAGACTTCACGTAGTGAGTGATGAGGGGGAGGGAAGGTGGAGCGCGGGGGTGGTGGTGTCCATACAGAGAGAAGTCGGTCCTGAGAACAGCCCTGGGTCCTGAACACACTACACAGCATGGCTACCGACTGGACATCACTCATCAGGCTGTAGTGGTTTAGGCTGGGGAGGAGGGGACAGAGACAGACCTGAGAACAGCCCGGTTCTGAACACCTACACAGCATGGCTACCGACTGGACATCACTCATCAGGCTGTAGTGGTTTAGGCTGGGAGGAGGGGACAGAGACAGACCTGAGAACAGCCCTGGGTCCTGAACACACTACACAGCATGGCTACCGACTGGACATCACTCATCAGGCTGTAGTGGTTTAGGCTGGGGAGGAGGGGACAGAGACAGACCTGAGAACAGCCCTGGGTCGAACACACTACACAGCATGGCTACCGACTGGACATCACTCATCAGGCTGTAGTGGTTTAGGCTGGGGAGGAGGGGACAGAGACAGACCTGAGAACAGCCCTGGGTCCTGAACACACTACACAGCATGGCTACCGACTGGACATCACTCATCAGGCTGTAGTGGTTTAGGCTGGGGAGGAGGGGGACAGAGACAGACCTGAGAACAGCCCTGGGTCCTGAACACACTACACAGCATGGCTACCGACTGGACATCACTCATCAGGCTGTAGTGGTTTAGGCTGGGGAGGAGGGGACAGAGACAGACCTGAGAACAGCCCTGGGTCCTGAACACACTACACAAGCATGGCTACCGACTGGACATCACTCATCAGGCTGTAGTGGTTTAGGCTGGGGAGGAGGGGACAGAGACAGACCTGAGAACAGCCCTGGGTCCTGAACACACTACACAGCATGGCTACCGACTGGACATCACTCATCAGGCTGTGGTGGTTTAGGCTGGGGAGGAGGGGACAGAGACAGACACTAACTGTCTTATTCCCTCCACTATATACAGGAAGTAGCCTTGTCTGAGACACAATGACACATAATGGCCCCCCATCTCCTGTTTCTGTAGTGAGACAGCTTGATGTACAGTACACCCCTGGACAGGACACTAGTCTATCTCCTGTTTCTGTAGTGAGACAGCTTGATGTACAGTACACCCCTGGACAGGACACTAGTCTATCTCCTGTTTCTGTAGTGAGACAGCTTGATGTACCAGTACACCCCCCTGGACAGGACACTAGTCTATCTCCTGTTTCTGTAGTGAGACAGCTTGATGTACAGTACACCCCCTGGACAGGACACTAGTCTATCTCCTGTTTCTGTAGTGAGGCAGCTTGATGTACAGTACACCCCTGGACAGGACACTAGTCTATCTCCTGTTTCTGTAGTGAGACAGCTTGATGTACAGTACACCCCTGGACAGGACACTAGTCTATCTCCTGTTTCTGTAGTGAGACAGCTTGATGTACAGTACACCCCCTGGACAGGACACTAGTCTATCTCCTGTTTCTGTAGTGAGACAGCTTGATGTACAGTACACCCCCTGGACAGGACACTAGTCTATCTCCTGTTTCTGTAGTGAGACAGCTTGATGTACAGCACACCCCTGGACAGGACACTAGTCTATCTCCTGTTTCTGTAGTGAGACCGCTTGATGTACCAGTACACCCCTGGACAGGACACTAGTCTATCTCCTGTTTCTGTAGTGAGACAGCTTGATGTACAGTACACCCCCTGGACAGGACACTAGTCTATCTCCTGTTTCTGTAGTGAGACAGCTTGATGTACCAGTACACCCCCTGGACAGGACACTAGTCTATCTCCTGTTTCTGTAGTGAGACAGCTTGATGTACCAGTACACCCCCTGGACAGGACACTAGTCTATCTCCTGTTTCTGTAGTGAGACAGCTTGATGTACAGTCCACCCCCTGGACAGGACACTAGTCTATCTCCTGTTTCTGTAGTGAGACAGCTTGATGTACAGTACACCCCCTGGACAGGACACTAGTCTATCTCCTGTTTCTGTAGTGAGACAGCTTGATGTACAGTACACCCCTGGACAGGACACTAGTCTATCTCCTGTTTCTGGTAGTGAGACAGCTTGATGTACCAGTACACCCCCTGGACAGGACACTAGTCTATCTCCTGTTTCTGTAGTGAGACAGCTTGATGTACCAGTACACCCCCTGGACAGGACACTAGTCTATCTCCTGTTTCTGTAGTGAGACAGCTTGATGTACAGTACACCCCCTGGACAGGACACTAGTCTATCTCCTGTTTCTGTAGTGAGACAGCTTGATGTACAGTACACCCCTGGACAGGACACTAGTCTATCTCCTGTTTCTGTAGTGAGACAGCTTGATGTGCAGTACACCCCCTGGACAGGACACTAGTCTATCTCCTGTTTCTGTAGTGAGACAGCTTGATGTACCAGGACACCCCTGGACAGGACACTAGTCTATCTCCTGTTTCTGTAGTGAGACAGCTTGATGTACCAGTACACCCCCTGGACAGGACACTGGTCTATCTCCTGTTTCTGTAGTGAGACAGCTTGATGTACCAGTACACCCCCTGGACAGGACACTAGTCTATCTCCTGTTTCTGTAGTGAGACAGCTTGATGTACAGTACACCCCCTGGACAGGACACTAGTCTATCTCCTGTTTCTGTAGTGAGACAGCTTGATGTACCAGTACACCCCCTGGACAGGACACTAGTCTATATCCTGTTTCTGTAGTGAGACAGCTTGATGTACAGGACACCCCCTGGACAGGACACTAGTCTATCTCCTGTTTCTGTAGTGAGACAGCTTGATGTACAGGACACCCCTGGACAGGACACTAGTCTATCTCCTGTTTCTGTAGTGAGACAGCTTGATGTACCAGTACACCCCTGGACAGGACACTAGTCTATCTCCTGTTTCTGTAGTGAGGCAGCTTGATGTACAGTCCACCCCTTGGACAGGACACTAGTCTATCTCCTGTTTCTGTAGTGAGACAGCTTGATGTACCAGTACACCCCCTGGACAGGACACTAGTCTATCTCCTGTTTCTGTAGTGAGACAGCTTGATGTACAGGACACCCCCTGGACAGGACACTAGTCTATCTCCTGTTTCTGTAGTGAGACAGCTTGATGTACAGTACACCCCTGGACAGGACACTAGTCTATCTCCTGTTTCTGTAGTGAGACAGCTTAGTACACCCCCTGGACAGGACACTAGGCTATCTCCTGTTTCTGTAGTGAGGCAGCAGGACACCCCCTGGACAGGACACTAGTCTATCTCAGGGCCCACAGGACTCTGGCTAAAGGTAGTGTGCTAAACAGGAAACAGGAAATAGGGTGCCACAGAGATAATAAAAGTGTTACCTCAGAGATGAATCTAAGGCAGCAGAGTTATACATTTCACTCAGAAAAGATCACAACTAGAAGGTTAAAGAGGAAAAACATCAGTACTTTATTATCTATATATTAGTGAAGACAAATGTGAGGTTTTAATATCCCATAATGGGTGATAATAATCCCTTCCTCTCCATCAATCATGGTAGATCAGGGGTGTCAAACTCCATTCCTGGAGGTATGTTTCTGCTGGTCTTTGGCTCTGGTAGATCAGGGGTGTCAAACTCCATTCCTGGAGGTATGTTTCTGCTGGTCTTTGGCTCTGGTAGATCAGGGGTGTCAAACTCCATTCCTGGAGGTATGTTTCTGCTGGTCTTTGGCTGCGTTTACACAGGCAGCCCAATTCTGACCTGTTGCCTAATCATTGTTCTTTTGACCATTCAGATCAGATCTTTAACCAATTATTGGGCAAAAAGATCACAATTGGTCTGCCTGTGTAAACGCAGCCTTAATGATTTCCTTTCAGTGTGTCCAATTAAGACAACCAGGTGAGGGGAGTTCTTAACTAGTCAATTAACTTAATTGATTAAACAAGTACAAGGGGGGAGTGACACTCGGTGCTCCGGGAACGGAGTATAACAGCGCTGTGGTAGAGGATGAAGAGCTGCCTGTCATTCACAGTAGGGGACAAAACATTAAGAACACCTAATACTGAATGTCAATGGAAAGAGCAGGTGTTCATAATGTTTTGTTCACTCACTGTGGTCCTCTGTAGCTCAGCTGGTAGAGCACGGCGCTTGTAACGCCAGGGTAGTGGGTTCGATCCCCGGGACCACCCACACACAAAAAAAATGTATGCACGCATGACTGTAAGTCGCTTTGGATAAAAGCGTCTGCTAAATGGCTTATTATTATTATTATTATTATCAGTATAGTATATTTGTCTGCTACTCACAGAGTCTCCAGCAGGTGGCGGCCAAACGGGTGTCTGGCCCAGGGAGCGTCTGCATCAGGGTCCGAGTCAGAATCAGGACTGAGTTCTAGACTGGTGGCAGCCGAGGCCAGGGCCCACACCTACAGAACCCAGAGTTAATACAGGGCCCACACCTACAGAACCCAGAGTTAATACAGGGCCCACACCTACAGAACCCAGAGTTAATACAGGGCCCACACCTACAGAACCCAGAGTTAATACAGGGGCCACACCTACAGAACCCAGAGTTAATACAGGGCCCACACCTACAGAACCCAGAGTTAATACAGGGCCCACACCTACAGAACCCAGAGTTAATACAGGGCCCACACCTACAGAACCCAGAGTTAATACAGGGTCCACACCTACAGAACCCAGAGTTAATACAGGGCCCACACCTACAGAACCCAGAGTTAATACAGGGGCCACACCTACAGAACCCAGAGTTAATACAGGGCCAACACCTACAGAACCCAGAGTTAATACAGGGTCCACACCTACAGAACCCAGAGTTAATACAGGGCCCACACCTACAGAACCCAGAGTTAATACAGTGCCCACACCTACAGAACCCAGAGTTAATACAGGGCCCACACCTACAGAACCCAGTGTTAATACAGGGCCCACACCTACAGAACCCAGAGTTAATACAGGGGCCACACCTACAGAACCCAGAGTTAATACAGGGCCACACCTACAGAACCCAGAGTTAATACAGGGCCCACATCTACAGAACCCAGAGTTAATACAGGGCCCACACTACAGAACCCAGAGTTAATACAGGGCCCACATCTATAGAACAGAGAGTTAATACAGGGCCCACACCTACAGAACCCAGAGTTAATACAGGGCCCACACCTACAGAACCCAGAGTTAATACAGGGCCCACACCTACAGAACCCAGAGTTAATACAGGGGCCACACCTACAGAACCCAGAGTTAATACAGGGTCCACACCTACAGAACCCAGAGTTAATACAGGGCCCACACCTACAGAACCCAGAGTTAATACAGGGTCCACACCTACAGAACCCAGAGTTAATACAGGGGCCACACCTACAGAACCCAGAGTTAATACAGGGGCCACACCTACAGAACCCAGAGTTAATACAGGGCCCACATCTACAGAACCCAGAGTTAATACAGGGCCCACACCTACAGAACCCAGAGTTAATACAGGGCCCACATCTATAGAACAGAGAGTTAATACAGGGCCCACACCTACAGAACCCAGAGTTAATACAGGGCCCCACACCTACAGAACCCAGAGTTAATACAGGGCCCACACCTACAGAACCCAGAGTTAATACAGGGGCCACACCTACAGAACCCAGAGTTAATACAGGGTCCACACCCTACAGAACCCAGAGTTAATACAGGGCCCACACCTACAGAACCCAGAGTTAATACAGGGTCCACACCTACAGAACCCAGAGTTAATACAGGGGCCACACCTACAGAACCCAGAGTTAATACAGGGCCCACACCTACAGAACCCAGAGTTAATACAGGGGCCACACCTATAGAACAGAGAGTTTAGTTAGTGATCAGACCTACCTTAGTCATGTCTCTGTCTCTCTGATCAGACCTACCTTAGCCATGTCTCTGTCTCTCTGATCAGACCTACCTTAGCCATGTCTCTGATCAGACCTACCTTAGCCATGTCTCTGCTCTGATCAGACCTACCTTAGCCATGTCTCTGATCAGACCTACCTTAGCCATGTCTCTGATCAGACCTACCTTAGCCATGTCTCTGCTATCAGACCTACCTTAGCCATGTCTCTGATCAGACCTACCTTAGCCATGTCTCTGTATCAGACCTACCTTAGTCATGTCTCTGATCAGACCTACCTTAGCCATGTCTCTGTCTCTCTGATCAGACCTACCTTAGCCATGTCTCTGTCTCTCTGATCAGACCTACCTTAGCCATGTCTCTGATCAGACCTACCTTAGTCTATGTCTCTGATCAGACCTACCTTAGCCATGTCTCTGTCTCTCTGATCAGACCTACCTTAGCCATGTCTCTGATCAGACCTACCTTAGCCATGTCTCTGTCTCTCTGATCAGACCTACCTTAGTCATGTCTCTGTCTCTCTGATCAGACCTACCTTAGCCATGTCTCTGTCTCTCTGATCAGACCTACCTTAGCCATGTCTCTGATCAGACCTACCTTAGCCATGTCTCTGTCTCTCTGATCAGACCTACCTTAGCCATGTCTCTGATCAGACCTACCTTAGCCATGTCTCTGTCTCTCTGATCAGACCTACCTTAGCCATGTCTCTGTCTCTCTGATCAGACCTACCTTAGCCATGTCTCTGTCTCTCTGATCAGACCTACCTTAGCCATGTCTCTGATCAGACCTACCTTAGCCATGTCTCTGATCAGACCTACCTTAGCCATGTCTCTGATCAGACCTACCTTAGCCATGTCTCTGATCAGACCTACCTTAGCCATGTCTCTGTCTCTCTGATCAGACCTACCTTAGCCATGTCTCTGATCAGACCTACCTTAGCCATGTCTCTGTCTCTCTGATCAGACCTACCTTAGCCATGTCTCCGTCTCTCTGATCAGACCTACCTTAGCCATGTCTCTGTCTCTCGATCAGACCTACCTTAGCCATGTCTCTGTCTCTCTGATCAGACCTACCTTAGCCATGTCTCCGTCTCTCTGATCAGACCTACCTTAGCCATGTCTCTGTCTCTCTGATCAGACCTACCTTAGCCATGTCTCTGTCTCTCTGATCAGACCTACCTTAGCCATGTCTCTGTCTCTCTGATCAGACCTACCTTAGCCATGTCTCTGATCAGACCTACCTTAGCCATGTCTCTGATCAGACCTACCTTAGTCATGTCTCTGTCTCTCTGATCAGACCTACCTTAGCCATGTCTCTGATCAGACCTACCTTAGTCATGTCTCTGTCTCTGATCAGACCTACCTTAGCCATGTCTCTGATCAGACCTACCTTAGCCATGTCTCTGATCAGACCTACCTTAGCCATGTCTCTGTCTCTCTGATCAGACCTACCTTAGCCATGTCTCTGTCTCTCTGATCAGACCTACCTTAGCCATGTCTCTGTCTCTCTGATCAGACCTACCTTAGCCATGTCTCTGATCAGACCTACCTTAGTCATGTCTCTGTCTCTCTGATCAGACCTACCTTAGCCATGTCTCTGTCTCTCTGATCAGACCTACCTTAGTCATGTCTCTGTCTCTCTGATCAGACCTACCTTAGTCATGTCTCTGTCTCTCTGATCAGACCTACCTTAGCCATGTCTCTGTCTCTCTGATCAGACCTACCTTAGCCATGTCTCTGTCTCTCTGATCAGACCTACCTTAGCCATGTCTCTGATCAGACCTACCTTAGCCATGTCTCTGATCAGACCTACCTTAGCCATGTCTCTGATCAGACCTACCTTAGCCATGTCTCTGATCAGACCTACCTTAGCCATGTCTCTGATCAGACCTACCTTAGCCATGTCTCTGTCTCTCTGATCAGACCTACCTTAGCCATGTCTCTGTCTCTCTGATCAGACCTACCTTAGCCATGTCTCTGATCAGACCTACCTTAGTCATGTCTCTGATCAGACCTACCTTAGCCATGTCTCTGTCTCTCTGATCAGACCTACCTTAGTCATGTCTCTGTCTCTCTGATCAGACCTACCTTAGCCATGTCTCTCTGATCAGACCTACCTTAGTCATGTCTCTGTCTCTCTGATCAGACCTACCTTAGCCATGTCTCTGTCTCTCTGATCAGACCTACCTTAGTCATGTATCTGTCTCTCTGATCAGACCTACCTTAGCCATGTCTCTCTGATCAGACCTACCTTAGTCATGTCTCTGTCTCTCTGATCAGACCTACCTTAGCCATGCGTCTCTGATCAGACCTACCTTAGCCATGTCTCTGTCTCTCTGATCAGACCTACCTTAGCCATGTCTCTGATCAGACCTACCTTAGCCATGTCTCTGTCTCTCTGATCAGACCTACCTTAGCCATGTCTCTGATCAGACCTACCTTAGCCATGTCTCTGTCTCTCTGATCAGACCTACCTTAGCCATGTCTCTGATCAGACCTACCTTAGCCATGTCTCTGTCTCTCTGATCAGACCTACCTTAGCCATGTCTCTGTCTCTCTGATCAGACCTACCTTAGCCATGTCTCTGATCAGACCTACCTTAGCCATGTCTCTGTCTCTCTGATCAGACCTACCTTAGCCATGTCTCTGTCTCTCTGATCAGACCTACCTTAGCCATGTCTCTGATCAGACCTACCTTAGCCATGTCTCTGATCAGACCTACCTTAGCCATGTCTCTGTCTCTCTGATCAGACCTACCTTAGCCATGTCTCTGTCTCTCTGATCAGACCTACCTTAGCCATGTCTCTGATCAGACCTACCTTAGCCATGTCTCTGTCTCTCTGATCAGACCTACCTTAGCCATGTCTCTGATCAGACCTACCTTAGCCATGTCTCTGATCAGACCTACCTTAGCCATGTCTCTGTCTCTCTGATGATCAGACCTACCTTAGCCATGTCTCTGTCTCTCTGATCAGACCTACCTTAGCCATGTCTCTGATCAGACCTACCTTAGCCATGTCTCTGTCTCTCTGATCAGACCTACCTTAGCCATGTCTCTGATCAGACCTACCTTAGACATGTCTCTGTCTCTCTGATCAGACCTACCTTAGCCATGTCTCTGATCAGACCTACCTTAGCCATGTCTCTGTCTCTCTGATCAGACCTACCTTAGCCATGTCTCTGTCTCTCTGATCAGACCTACCTTAGCCATGTCTCTGTCTCTCTGATCAGACCTACCTTAGCCATGTCTCTGTCTCTCTGATCAGACCTACCTTAGCCATGTCTCTGTCTCTCTGATCAGACCTACCTTAGCCATGTCTCTGATCAGACCTACCTTAGCCATGTCTCTGATCAGACCTACCTTAGCCATGTCTCTGTCTCTCTGATCAGACCTACCTTAGCCATGTCTCTGTCTCTCTGATCAGACCTACCTTAGCCATGTCTCTGATCAGACCTACCTTAGCCATGTCTCTGTCTCTCTGATCAGACCTACCTTAGCCATGTCTCTGTCTCTCTGATCAGACCTACCTTAGCCATGTCTCTGTCTCTCTGATCAGACCTACCTTAGCCATGTCTCTGTCTCTCTGATCAGACCTACCTTAGTCATGTCTCTGTCTCTCTGATCAGACCTACCTTAGCCATGTCTCTGTCTCTCTGATCAGACCTACCTTAGTCATGTCTCTGTCTCTCTGATCAGACCTACCTTAGCCATGTCTCTGATCAGACCTACCTTAGCCATGTCTCTGATCAGACCTACCTTAGTCATGTCTCTGATCAGACCTACCTTAGCCATGTCTCTGTCTCTCTGATCAGACCTACCTTAGCCATGTCTCTGTCTCTCTGATCAGACCTACCTTAGTCATGTCTGTCTCTCTGATCAGACCTACCTTAGCCATGTCTCTGTCTCTCTGATCAGACCTACCTTAGTCATGTCTCTGTCTCTCTGATCAGACCTACCTTAGCCATGTCTCTGTCTCTCTGATCAGACCTACCTTAGTCATGTATCTGTCTCTCTGATCAGACCTACCTTAGCCATGTCTCTGTCTCTGATCAGACCTACCTTAACCATGTCTCTGATCAGACCTACCTTAGCCATGTCTCTGATCAGACCTACCTTAGCCATGTCTCTGTCTCTCTGATCAGACCTACCTTAGTCATGTCTCTGTCTCTCTGATCAGACCTACCTTAGCCATGTCTCTGATCAGACCTACCTTAGTCATGTCTCTGATCAGACCTACCTTAGCCATGTCTCTGTCTCTCTGATCAGACCTACCTTAGTCATGTCTCTGTCTCTCTGATCAGACCTACCTTAGCCATGTCTCTTCTGATCAGACCTACCTTAGTCATGTCTCTGTCTCTCTGATCAGACCTACCTTAGTCATGTCTCTGTCTCTCTGATCAGACCTACCTTAGCCATGTCTCTTCTGATCAGACCTACCTTAGTCATGTCTCTGTCTCTCTGATCAGACCTACCTTAGTCATGTCTCTGTCTCTCTGATCAGACCTACCTTAGCCATGTCTCTCTCTGATCAGACCTACCTTAGTCATGTCTCTGTCTCTCTGATCAGACCTACCTTAGCCATGTCTCTGATCAGACCTACCTTAGCCATGTCTCTGTCTCTCTGATCAGACCTACCTTAGCCATGTCTCTGATCAGACCTACCTTAGCCATGTCTCTGTCTCTCTGATCAGACCTACCTTAGCCATGTCTCTGATCAGACCTACCTTAGCCATGTCTCTGTCTCTCTGATCAGACCTACCTTAGTCATGTCTCTGTCTCTCTGATCAGACCTACCTTAGCCATGTCTCTGATCAGACCTACCTTAGCCATGTCTCTGTCTCTCTGATCAGACCTACCTTAGCCATGTCTCTGTCTCTCTGATCAGACCTACCTTAGCCATGTCTCTGATCAGACCTACCTTAGCCATGTCTCTGTCTCTGATCAGACCTACCTTAGCCATGTCTCTGATCAGACCTACCTTAGCCATGTCTCTGCATCAGACCTACCTTAGCCATGTCTCTGTCTCTGATGATCAGACCTACCTTAGCCATGTCTCTGTCTCTCTGATCAGACCTACCTTAGTCATGTCTCTGTCTCTCTGATCAGACCTACCTTAGCCATGTCTCTGCTCTATCAGACCTACCTTAGCCATGTCTCTGTCTCTCTGATCAGACCTACCTTAGCCATGTCTCTGATCAGACCTACCTTAGCCATGTCTCTGTCTCTCTGATCAGACCTACCTTAGCCATGTCTCTGATCAGACCTACCTTAGACATGTCTCTGTCTCTCTGATCAGACCTACCTTAGCCATGTCTCTGTCTCTCTGATCAGACCTACCTTAGCCATGTCTCTGTCTCTCTGATCAGACCTACCTTAGTCATGTCTCTGTCTCTCTGATCAGACCTACCTTAGCCATGTCTCTGATCAGACCTACCTTAGCCATGTCTCTGATCAGACCTACCTTAGCCATGTCTCTGTCTCTCTGATCAGACCTACCTTAGCCATGTCTCTGTCTCTCTGATCAGACCTACCTTAGCCATGTCTCTGCCATCAGACCTACCCTTAGCCATGTCTCTGTCTCTCTGATCAGACCTACCTTAGCCATGTCTCTGATCAGACCTACCTTAGCCATGTCTCTGTCTCTCTGATCAGACCTACCTTAGCCATGTCTCTGATCAGACCTACCTTAGCCATGTCTCTGTCTCTCTGATCAGACCTACCTTAGCCATGTCTCTGTCTCTCTGATCAGACCTACCTTAGCCATGTCTCTGATCAGACCTACCTTAGCCATGTCTCTGATCAGACCTACCTTAGCCATGTCTCTGTCTCTCTGATCAGACCTACCTTAGCCATGTCTCTGTCTCTCTGATCAGACCTACCTTAGCCATGTCTCTGATCAGACCTACCTTAGCCATGTCTCTGTCTCTCTGATCAGACCTACCTTAGCCATGTCTCTGATCAGACCTACCTTAGCCATGTCTCTGATCAGACCTACCTTAGCCATGTCTCTGTCTCTCTGATGATCAGACCTACCTTAGCCATGTCTCTGTCTCTCTGATCAGACCTACCTTAGTCATGTCTCTGTCTCTCTGATCAGACCTACCTTAGCCATGTCTCTGATCAGACCTACCTTAGCCATGTCTCTGTCTCTCTGATCAGACCTACCTTAGCCATGTCTCTGTCATCAGACCTACCTTAGCCATGTCTCTGTCTCTCTGATCAGACCTACCTTAGCCATGTCTCTGATCAGACCTACCTTGAGCCATGTCTCTGTCTCTCTGATCAGACCTACCTTAGCCATGTCTCTGTCTCTCTGATCAGACCTACCTTAGCCATGTCTCTGTCTCTCTGATCAGACCTACCTTAGTCATGTCTCTGTCTCTCTGATCAGACCTACCTTAGCCATGTCTCTGATCAGACCTACCTTAGCCATGTCTCTGATCAGACCTACCTTAGCCATGTCTCTGTCTCTCTGATCAGACCTACCTTAGCCATGTCTCTGTCTCTCTGATCAGACCTACCTTAGCCATGTCTCTGTCTCTCTGATCAGACCTACCTTAGCCATGTCTCTGTCTCTCTGATCAGACCTACCTTAGCCATGTCTCCTGATCAGACCTACCTTAGCTCATGTCTCTGTCTCTCTGATCAGACCTACCTTAGCCATGTCTCTGTCTCTCTGATCAGACCTACCTTAGCCATGTCTCTGTCTCTCTGATCAGACCTACCTTAGCCATGTCTCTGATCAGACCTACCTTAGCCATGGTCTCTGATCAGACCTACCTTAGCCATGTCTCTGTCTCTCTGATCAGACCTACCTTAGCCATGTCTCTGTCTCTCTGATCAGACCTACCTTAGCCATGTCTCTGATCAGACCTACCTTAGCCATGTCTCTGTCTCTCTGATCAGACCTACCTTAGCCATGTCTCTGTCTCTCTGATCAGACCTACCTTAGCCATGTCTCTGTCTCTCTGATCAGACCTACCTTAGCCATGTCTCTGTCTCTCTGATCAGACCTACCTTAGTCATGTCTCTGTCTCTCTGATCAGACCTACCTTAGCCATGTCTCTGTCTCTCTGATCAGACCTACCTTAGTCATGTCTCTGTCTCTCTGATCAGACCTACCTTAGCCATGTCTCTGATCAGACCTACCTTAGCCATGTCTCTGTCTCTCTGATCAGACCTACCTTAGCCATGTCTCTGATCAGACCTACCTTAGTCATGTCTCTGTCTCTCTGATCAGACCTACCTTAGCCATGTCTCTGTCTCTCTGATCAGACCTACCTTAGCCATGTCTCTGATCAGACCTACCTTAGCCATGTCTCTGTCTATCAGACCTACCTTAGCCATGTCTCTGTCTCTCTGATCAGACCTACCTTAGCCATGTCTCTGTCTCTCTGATCAGACCTACCTTAGCCATGTCTCTGTCTCTGATCAGACCTACCTTAGCCATGTCTCTGTCTCTCTGATCAGACCTACCTTAGCCATGTCTCTGATCAGACCTACCTTAGCCATGTCTCTGTCTCTCTGATCAGACCTACCTTAGTCATGTCTCTGTCTCTCTGATCAGACCTACCTTAGCCATGTCTCTGTCTCTCTGATCAGACCTACCTTAGCCATGTCTCTGCTCAGACCTACCTTAGCCATGTCTCTGTCTCTCTGATCAGACCTACCTTAGCCATGTCTCTGTCTCTCTGATTAGACCTACCTTAGCCATGTCTCTGTCTCTCTGATCAGACCTACCTTAGCTCATGTCTCTGATCAGACCTACCTTAGTCATGTCTCTGTCTCTCTGATCAGACCTACCTTAGCCATGTCTCTGATCAGACCTACCTTAGTCATGTCTCTGTCTCTCTGATCAGACCTACCTTAGCCATGTCTCTGTCTCTCTGATCAGACCTACCTTAGCCATGTCTCTGATCAGACCTACCCTTAGCCATGTCTCTGTCTCTCTGATCAGACCTACCTTAGCCATGTCTCTGATCAGACCTACCTTAGCCATGTCTCTGTCTCTCTGATCAGACCTACCTTAGCCATGTCTCTGTCTCTCTGATCAGACCTACCTTAGCCATGTCTCTGATCAGACCTACCTTAGCCATGTCTTGTCTCTGATCAGACCTACCTTAGCCATGTCTCTGATCAGACCTACCTTAGCCATGTCTCTGTCTCTCTGATCAGACCTACCTTAGCCATGTCTCTGATCAGACCTACCTTAGCCATGTCTCTGTCTCTCTGATCAGACCTACCTTAGTCATGTCTCTGTCTCTCTGATCAGACCTACCTTAGCCATGTCTCTGTCTCTCTGATCAGACCTACCTTAGCCATGTCTCTGTCTCTCTGATCAGACCTACCTTAGCCATGTCTCTGTCTCTCTGATCAGACCTACCTTAGCCATGTCTCTGTCTCTCTGATCAGACCTACCTTAGCCATGTCTCTGTCTCTCTGATCAGACCTACCTTAGCCATGTCTCTGATCAGACCTACCTTAGCCATGTCTCTGATCAGACCTACCTTAGCCATGTCTCTGTCTCTCTGATCAGACCTACCTTAGCCATGTCTCTGTCTCTCTGATCAGACCTACCTTAGCCATGTCTCTGCTCAGACCTACCTTAGCCATGTCTCTGTCTCTCTGATCAGACCTACCTTAGCCATGTCTCTGTCTCTCTGATCAGACCTACCTTAGCCATGTCTCTGTCTCTCTGATCAGACCTACCTTGCGCCATGTCTCTGATCAGACCTACCTTAGCCATGTCTCTGATCAGACCTACCTTAGCCATGTCTCTGTCTCTCTGATCAGACCTACCTTAGCCATGTCTCTGTCTCTCTGATCAGACCTACCTTAGCCATGTCTCTGTCTCTCTGATCAGACCTACCTTAGCCATGTCTCTGATCAGACCTACCTTAGCCATGTCTCTGCTCAGACCTACCTTAGCCATGTCTCTGTCTCTCTGATCAGACCTACCTTAGCCATGTCTCTGTCTCTCTGATCAGACCTACCTTAGCCATGTCTCTGATCAGACCTACCTTAGTCATGTCTCTGTCTCTCTGATCAGACCTACCTTAGCCATGTCTCTGATCAGACCTACCTTAGTCATGTCTCTGTCTCTCTGATCAGACCTACCTTAGCCATGTCTCTGATCAGACCTACCTTAGCCATGTCTCTGTCTCTCTGATCAGACCTACCTTAGCCATGTCTCTGATCAGACCTACCTTAGCCATGTCTCTGTCTCTCTGATCAGACCTACCTTAGCCATGTCTGTCTGATCAGACCTACCTTAGTCATGTCTCTGTCTCTCTGATCAGACCTACCTTAGTCATGTCTCTGTCTCTCTGATCAGACCTACCTTAGCCATGTCTCTGTCTCTCTGATCAGACCTACCTTAGCCATGTCTCTGTCTCTCTGATCAGACCTACCTTAGCCATGTCTCTGTCTCTCTGATCAGACCTACCTTAGCCATGTCTCTGTCTCTCTGATCAGACCTACCTTAGCCATGTCTCTGTCTCTCTGATCAGACCTACCTTAGCCATGTCTCTGATCAGACCTACCTTAGCCATGTCTCTGATCAGACCTACCTTAGCCATGTCTCTGTCTCTCTGATCAGACCTACCTTAGCCATGTCTCTGTCTCTCTGATCAGACCTACCTTAGTCATGTCTCTGATCAGACCTACCTTAGCCATGTCTCTGATCAGACCTACCTTAGCCATGTCTCTGATTAGACCTACCTTAGCCATGTCTCTGTCTCTCTGATCAGACCTACCTTAGCCATGTCTCTGATCAGACCTACCTTAGTCATGTCTCTGTCTCTCTGATCAGACCTACCTTAGCCATGTCTCTGATCAGACCTACCTTAGCCATGTCTCTGTCTCTCGATCAGACCTACCTTAGCCATGTCTCTGATCAGACCTAGCTTAGCCATGTCTCTGTCTCTCTGATCAGACCTACCTTAGCCATGTCTCTGTCTCTCTGATCAGACCTACCTTAGCCATGTCTCTGATCAGACCTACCTTAGTCATGTCTCTGTCTCTCTGATCAGACCTACCTTAGCCATGTCTCTGTCTCTCTGATCAGACCTACCTTAGCCATGTCTCTGTCTCTCTGATCAGACCTACCTTAGCCATGTCTCTGTCTCTCTGATCAGACCTACCTTAGCCATGTCTCTGATCAGACCTACCTTAGCCATGTCTCTGATCAGACCTACCTTAGCCATGTCTCTGTCTCTCTGATCAGACCTACCTTAGCCATGTCTCTGTCTCTCTGATCAGACCTACCTTAGCCATGTCTCTGATCAGACCTACCTTAGCCATGTCTCTGATCAGACCTACCTTAGCCATGTCTCTGTCTCTCTGATCAGACCTACCTTAGCCATGTCTCTGTCTCTCTGATCAGACCTACCTTAGCCATGTCTCTGATCAGACCTACCTTAGCCATGTCTCTGTCTCTCTGATCAGACCTACCTTAGCCATGTCTCTGTCTCTCTGATCAGACCTACCTTAGCCATGTCTCTGATCAGACCTACCTTAGCCATGTCTCTGATCAGACCTACCTTAGCCATGTCTCTGTCTCTCTGATCAGACCTACCTTAGCCATGTCTCTGATCAGACCTACCTTAGTCATGTCTCTGTCTCTCTGATCAGACCTACCTTAGCCATGTCTCTGATCAGACCTACCTTAGTCATGTCTCTGTCTCTCTGATCAGACCTACCTTAGCCATGTCTCTGTCTCTCTGATCAGACCTACCTTAGCCATGTCTCTGATCAGACCTACCTTAGCCATGTCTCTGTCTCTCTGATCAGACCTACCTTAGCCATGTCTCTGTCTCTCTGATCAGACCTACCTTAGCCATGTCTCTGTCTCTCTGATCAGACCTACCTTAGCCATGTCTCTGATCAGACCTACCTTAGCCATGTCTCTGATCAGACCTACCTTAGCCATGTCTCTGATCAGACCTACCTTAGTCATGTCTCTGTCTCTCTGATCAGACCTACCTTAGCCATGTCTCTGTCTCTGATCAGACCTACCTTAGCCATGTCTCTGTCTCTCTGATCAGACCTACCTTAGCCATGTCTCTGTCTCTCTGATCAGACCTACCTTAGCCATGTCTCTGTCTCTCTGATCAGACCTACCTTAGTCATGTCTCTGATCAGACCTACCTTAGCCATGTCTCTGATCAGACCTACCTTAGCCATGTCTCTGATCAGACCTACCTTAGCCATGTCTCTGATCAGACCTACCTTAGCCATGTCTCTGATCAGACCTACCTTAGCCATGTCTCTGATCAGACCTACCTTAGCCATGTCTCTGATCAGACCTACCTTAGCCATGTCTCTGTCTCTCTGATCAGACCTACCTTAGCCATGTCTCTGTCTCTCTGATCAGACCTACCTTAGTCATGTCTCTGTCTCTCTGATCAGACCTACCTTAGCCGTGTCTCTGTCTCTGATCAGACCTACCTTAGCCATGTCTCTGTCTCTCTGATCAGACCTACCTTAGCCATGTCTCTGTCTCTCTGATCAGACCTACCTTAGCCATGTCTCTGTCTCTCTGATCAGACCTACCTTAGCCATGTCTCTGTTCAGACCTACCTTAGCCATGTCTCTGTCTCTCTGATCAGACCTACCTTAGTCATGTCTCTGATCAGACCTACCTTAGTCATGTCTCTGATCAGACCTACCTTAGCCATGTCTCTGATCAGACCCACATAGCCATGTCTCTGATCAGACCTACCTTAGCCATGTCTCTGATCAGACCTACCTTAGCCATGTCTCTGATCAGACCTACCTTAGCCATGTCTCTGATCAGACCTACCTTAGCCATGTCTCTGTCTCTCTGATCAGACCTACCTTAGCCATGTCTCTGATCAGACCTACCTTAGCCATGTCTCTGATCAGACCTACCTTAGCCATGTCTCTGATCAGACCTACCTTAGCCATGTCTCTGTCTCTCTGATCAGACCTACCTTAGCCATGTCTCCTGATCAGACCTACCTTAGCCATGTCTCTGTCTCTCTGATCAGACCTACCTTAGTCATGTCTCTATCAGACCTACCTTAGCCATGTCTCTGATCAGACCTACCTTAGCCATGTCTCTGATCAGACCTACCTTAGCCATGTGTCTTGATCAGACCTACCTTAGCCATGTCTCTGATCAGACCTCTACCTAGCCATGTCTCTGTCTCTCTGATCAGACCTACCTTAGCCATGTCTCTGTCTCTCTGATCAGACCTACCTTAGCCATGTCTCTGATCAGACCTACCTTAGCCATGTCTCTGATCAGACCTACCTTAGCCATGTCTCTGATCAGACCTACCTTAGCCATGTCTCTCGATCAGACCTACCTTTAGCCATGTCTCTGATCAGACCTACCTTAGCCATGTCTCTGTCTCTCTGATCAGACCTACCTTAGCCATGTCTCTGATCAGACCTACCTTAGCCATGTCTCTGTCCGATCAGACCTACCTTAGCCATGTCTCTGTCTCTCTGATCAGACCTACCTTAGCCATGTCTCTGATCAGACCTACCTTAGCCATGTCTCTGTCTCTCTGATCAGACCTACCTTAGCCATGTCTCTGTCTCTCTGATCAGACCTACCTTAGCCATGTCTCTGATCAGACCTACCTTAGCCATGTCTCTGATCAGACCTACCTTAGCCATGTCTCTGATCAGACCTACCTTAGCCATGTCTCTGATCAGACCTACCTTAGCCATGTCTCTGATCAGACCTACCTTAGCCATGTCTCTGTCTCTCTGATCAGACCTACCTTAGCCATGTCTCTGTCTCTCTGATCAGACCTACCTTAGCCATGTCTCTGTCTCTCTGATCAGACCTACCTTAGTCATGTCTCTGTCTCTCTGATCAGACCTACCTTAGCCATGTCTCTGATCAGACCTACCTTAGCCATGTCTCTGTCTCTCTGATCAGACCTACCTTAGCCATGTCTCTGATCAGACCTACCTTAGCCATGTCTCTGATCAGACCTACCTTAGCCATGTCTCTGTCTCTCTGATCAGACCTACCTTAGCCATGTCTCTGTCTCTCTGATCAGACCTACCTTAGCCATGTCTCTGATCAGACCTACCTTAGCCATGTCTCTGATCAGACCTACCTTAGCCATGTCTCTGTCTCTCTGATCAGACCTACCTTAGCCATGTCTCTGATCAGACCTACCTTAGCCATGTCTCTGATCAGACCTACCTTAGCCATGTCTCTGATCAGACCTACCTTAGCCATGTCTCTGCATCAGACCTACCTTAGCCATGTCTCTGATCAGACCTACCTTAGTCATGTCTCTGATCAGACCTACCTTAGCCATGTCTCTGTCTCTCTGATCAGACCTACCTTAGCCATGTCTCTGTCTCTCTGATCAGACCTACCTTAGCCATGTCCTCTGATCAGACCTACCTTAGCCATGTCTCTGTCTCTCTGATCAGACCTACCTTAGTCATGTCTCTGATCAGACCTACCTTAGCCATGTCTCTGCATCAGACCTACCTTAGCCATGTCTCTGATCAGACCTACCTTAGCCATGTCTCTGTCTCTCTGATCAGACCTACCTTAGCCATGTCTCTGATCAGACCTACCTTAGCCATGTCTCTGATCAGACCTACCTTAGCCATGTCTCTGTCATCAGACCTACCTTAGCCATGTCTCTGATCAGACCTACCTTCAGCCATGTCTCTGTCTCTGATCAGACCTACCTTAGCCATGTCTCTGTCTCTCTGATCAGACCTACCTTAGCCATGTCTCTGATCAGACCTACCTTAGCCATGTCTCTGATCAGACCTACCTTAGCCATGTCTCTGATCAGACCTACCTTAGCCATGTCTCTGATCAGACCTACCTTAGCCATGTCCCTGCGCCCCACCACCAGAGCTGCTGCTGCATTCTTCTGACACGTGTCCTGTATGTCATTCACATTCAGACTGCAGAGGGAGAAACAGACAACACCATTACAGATGTTTCAAGAAATGTTGGGCAAAGCGTTATATTACAATATTAAGATGACTTGAGCCAGGCACAGCCTAGTACAGCAATATGTTGGGAAAAGCATTATATTATAATATTAAGATGTCTTGAGTCAGGCACAGCAACATGTCGGGTAAAGCATTATATTATAATATTAAGATGTCTTGAACCAGGCACAGCAATATGTTGGGAAAAGCATTATATTATAATATTAAGATGACTTGAGTCAGGCACAGCAACATGTTGGGTAAAGCATTATATTATAATATTAAGATGTCTTGAACCAGGCACAGCAACATGTTGGGAAAAGCATTATATTATAATATTAAGATGTCTTGATCCAGGCACAGCCTAGTACAGCAACATGTTGGGTAAAGCATTATATTATAATATTAAGATGTCTTGAACCAGGCACAGCCTAGTACAGCAACATGTTGGGTAAAGCATTATATTATAATATTAAGATGTCTTGATCCAGGCACAGCCTAGTACAGCAACATGTTGGGTAAAGCATTATATTATAATATTAAGATGTCTTGAACCAGGCACAGCCTAGTACAGCAACATGTTGGGTAAAGCATTATATTATAATATTAAGATGTCTTGAACCAGGCACAGCAACATGTTGGGTAAAGCATTATATTATAATATTAAGATGTCTTGAGTCAGGCACAGCCTAGTACAGCAACATACATTGAAATCTTTAAGGAGGCTCATATTCAGTAGTCTCAAAATAACCTACATGTATGTCTCCCCCAGGGTTAGGGTTATGGTCAGGAACTCACGTTAGTCTCCCCCAGGGTTAGGGTTATGGTCAGGAACCCACATGTATGTCTCCCCCAGGGTTAGGGTTATGGTCAGGAACTCACTTTAGTCTCCCCCAGGGTTAGGGTTATGGTCAGGAACTCACATGTATGTCTCCCCAGGGTTAGGGTTATGGTTAGGAACTCACATGTATGTCTCCCCAGGGTTAGGGTTATGGTCAGGAACTCACATGTATGTCTCCCCAGGGTTAGGGTTATGGTCAGGAACTCACATGTATGTCTCCCCCAGGGTTAGGGTTATGGTCAGGAACTCACATGTATGTCTCCCCCAGGGTTAGGGTTATGGTCAGGAACTCACGTTAGTCTCCCCCAGGGTTAGGGTTATGGTCAGGAACTCACGTTAGTCTCCCCAGGGTTAGGGTTATGGTCAGGAACTCACGTTAGTCTCCCCCAGGGTTAGGGTTATGGTCAGGAACTCACGTTAGTCTCCCCAGGGTTAGGGTTATGGTCAGGAACTCACTTTAGTCTCCCCCAGGGTTAGGGTTATGGTCAGGAACTCACATGTATGTCTCCCCCAGGGTTAGGGTTATGGTCAGGAACTCACATGTTAGTCTCCCCCAGGAGGTTAGGGTTGTGGTCAGGAACTCACGTTAGTCTCCCCCAGGGTTAGGGTTATGGTCAGGAACTCACATGTATGTCTCCCCCAGGGTTAGGGTTATGGTCAGGAACTCACTTAGTCTCCCCCAGGGTTAGGGTTATGGTCAGGAACTCACGTTAGTCTCCCCAGGGTTAGGGTTATGGTCAGGAACTCACGTTAGTCTCCCCCAGGGTTAGGGTTATGGTCAGGAACTCACGTTAGTCTCCCCAGGGTTAGGGTTATGGTCAGGAACTCACGTTAGTCTCCCCAGGGTTAGGGTTATGGTCAGGAACTCACGTTAGTCTCCCCCAGGGTTAGGGTTATGGTCAGGAACTCACGTTAGTCTCCCCCAGGGTTAGGGTTATGGTCAGGAACTCACATGTATGTCTCCCCAGGGTTAGGGTTATGGTTAGGAACTCACATGTATGTCTCCCCCCAGGGTTAGGGGTTATGGTCAGGAACCCACATTAGTCTCCCCCAGGGTTAGGGTTATGGTCAGGAACTCACCTTAGTCTCCCCCAGGGTTAGGGTTATGGTCAGGAACTCACATGTATGTCTCCCCAGGGTTAGGGTTATGGTTAGGAACTCACATGTATGTCTCCCCCAGGGTTAGGGTTATGGTTAGGAACTCACATGTATGTCTCCCCAGGGTTAGGGTTATGGTCAGGAACTCACATGTATGTCTCCCCCAGGGTTAGGGTTATGGTTAGGAACTCACATGTATGTCTCCCCCAGGGTTAGGGTTATGGTCAGGAACTCAAATGTATGTCTCCCCAGGGTTAGGGTTATGGTTAGGAACTCACATGTATGTCTCCCCCAGGGTTAGGGTTATGGTCAGGAACTCACGTTAGTCTCCCCCAGGGTTAGGGTTATGGTCAGGAACTCACACGTTAGTCTCCCCAGGGTTAGGGTTATGGTCAGGAACTCACATGTATGTCTCCCCCAGGGTTAGGGTTATGGTCAGGAACCCACATTAGTCTCCCCCAGGGTTAGGGTTATGGTCAGGAACTCACCTTAGTCTCCCCCAGGGTTAGGGTTATGGTCAGGAACTCACGTTAGTCTCCCCCAGGGTTAGGGTTATGGTCAGGAACTCACGTTAGTCTCCCCCAGGGTTAGGGTTATGGTCAGGAACTCACATGTATGTCTCCCCCAGGGTTAGGGTTATGGTCAGGAACTCACGTTAGTCTCCCCCAGGGTTAGGGTTATGGTCAGGGAACTCACATTAGTCTCCCCCAGGGTTAGGGTTATGGTCAGGAACTCACGTTAGTCTCCCCCAGGGTTAGGTTATGGTCAGGAACTCACATGTATGTCTCCCCCCAGGGTTAGGGTTATGGTCAGGAACTCACGTTAGTCTCCCCCAGGGTTAGGGTTATGGTCAGGAACTCACATGTATGTCTCCCCCAGGGTTAGGGTTATGGTCAGGAACTCACTTTAGTCTCCCCCAGGGTTAGGGGTTATGGTCAGGAACTCACATGTATGTCTCCCCAGGGTTAGGGTTATGGTCAGGAACTCACGTTAGTCTCCCCAGGGTTAGGGTTATGGTCAGGAACTCACGTTAGTCTCCCCCAGGGTTAGGGTTATGGTCAGGAACTCGCGTTAGTCTCCCCAGGGTTAGGGTTATGGTCAGGAACTCACGTTGTCTCCCCAGGGTTAGGGTTATGGTCAGGAACTCACGTTAGTCTCCCCCAGGGTTAGGGGTTATGGTCAGAACTCCACGTTAGTCTCCCCCAGGGTTAGGGTTATGGTCAGGAACTCACATGTATGTCTCCCCAGGGTTAGGGTTATGGTCAGGAACTCACGTTAGTCTCCCCAGGGTTAGGGTTATGGTCAGGAACTCACATGTATGTCTCCCCCAGGGTTAGGGTTATGGTCAGGAACTCACATGTATGTCTCCCCCAGGGTTAGGGTTATGGTCAGGAACTCACGTTAGTCTCCCCCAGGGTTAGGGTTATGGTCAGGAACTCACTTTAGTCTCCCCCAGGGTTAGGGTTATGGTCAGGAACTCACATGTATGTCTCCCCAGGGTTAGGGTTATGGTCAGGAACCCACATTAGTCTCCCCCAGGGTTAGGGTTATGGTCAGGAACTCACCTTAGTCTCCCCCAGGGTTAGGGTTATGGTCAGGAACTCACGTTAGTCTCCCCCAGGGTTAGGGTTATGGTCAGGAACTCACATGTATGTCTCCCCAGGGTTAGGGTTATGGTCAGGAACCCACATTAGTCTCCCCCAGGGTTAGGGTTATGGTCAGGAACTCACGTTAGTCTCCCCCAGGGTTAGGGTTATGGTCAGGAACTCACATGTATGTCTCCCCCAGGGTTAGGGTTATGGTCAGGAACTCACCTTAGTCTCCCCCAGGGTTAGGGTTATGGTCAGGAACTCACTGTATGTCTCCCCCAGGGTTAGGGTTATGGTCAGGAACTCACATGTATGTCTCCCCCAGGGTTAGGGTTATGGTCAGGAACTCACGTTAGTCTCCCCCAGGGTTAGGGTTATGGTCAGGAACTCACATGTATGTCTCCCCCAGGGTTAGGGTTATGGTTAGGAACTCACCTTAGTCTCCCCCAGGGTTAGGGTTATGGTCAGGAACTCACCTTAGTCTCCCCCAGGGTTAGGGTTATGGTCAGGAACTCACCTTAGTCTCCCCCAGGGTTAGGGTTATGGTCAGGAACTCACATGTATGTCTCCCCCAGGGTTAGGGTTATGGTCAGGAACTCACATGTATGTCTCCCCAGGGTTAGGGTTATGGTCAGGAACTCACGTTAGTCTCCCCAGGGTTAGGGTTATGGTCAGGAACTCACTTTAGTCTCCCCCAGGGTTAGGGTTATGGTCAGGAACTCACATGTATGTCTCCCCCAGGGTTAGGGTTATGGTCAGGAACTCACGTTAGTCTCCCCCAGGGTTAGGGTTATGGTCAGGAACTCACATGTATGTCTCCCCAGGGTTAGGGTTATGGTCAGGAACTCACATGTATGTCTCCCCCAGGGTTAGGGTTATGGTCAGGAACTCACATGTATGTCTCCCCCAGGGTTAGGGTTATGGTCAGGAACTCACGTTAGTCTCCCCAGGGTTAGGGTTATGGTCAGGAACTCACGTTAGTCTCCCCAGGGTTAGGGTTATGGTCAAGGAACTCACGTTAGTCTCCCCCAGGGTTAGGGTTATGGTCAGGAACTCACGTTAGTCTCCCCAGGGTTAGGGTTATGGTCAGGAACTCACGTTAGTCTCCCCCAGGGTTAGGGTTATGGTCAGGAACTCACATGTATGTCTCCCCAGGGTTAGGGTTATGGTTAGGAACTCACATGTATGTCTCCCCCAGGGTTAGGGTTATGGTCAGGAACCCACATTAGTCTCCCCCAGGGTTAGGGTTATGGTCAGGAACTCACCTTAGTCTCCCCCAGGGTTAGGGTTATGGTCAGGAACTCACATGTATGTCTCCCCAGGGTTAGGGTTATGGTTAGGAACTCACATGTATGTCTCCCCCAGGGTTAGGGTTATGGTTAGGAACTCACATGTATGTCTCCCCAGGGTTAGGGTTATGGTCAGGAACTCACATGTATGTCTCCCCCAGGGTTAGGGTTATGGTTAGGAACTCACATGTATGTCTCCCCCAGGGTTAGGGTTATGGTCAGGAACTCACATGTATGTCTCCCCAGGGTTAGGGTTATGGTTAGGAACTCACATGTATGTCTCCCCCAGGGTTAGGGTTATGGTCAGGAACTCACGTTAGTCTCCCCCAGGGTTAGGGTTATGGTCAGGAACTCACGTTAGTCTCCCCCAGGGTTAGGGTTATGGTCAGGAACTCACATGTATGTCTCCCCCAGGGTTAGGGTTATGGTCAGGAACTCACGTTAGTCTCCCCCAGGGTTAGGGTTATGGTCAGGAACTCACATTAGTCTCCCCCCAGGGTTAGGGTTATGGTCAGGAACTCACGTTAGTCTCCCCCAGGGTTAGGGTTATGGTCAGGAACTCACATGTATGTCTCCCCAGGGTTAGGGTTATGGTCAGGAACTCCATTAGTCTCCCCCAGGGTTAAGGGTTATGGTCAGGAACTCACGTTAGTCTCCCCCAGGGTTAGGGTTATGGTCAGGAACTCACGTTAGTCTCCCCCAGGGTTAGGGTTATGGTCAGGAACTCACATGTATGTCTCCCCCAGGGTTAGGGTTATGGTCAGGAACTCACGTTAGTCTCCCCCAGGGTTAGGGTTATGGTCAGGAACTCACATGTATGTCTCCCCCAGGGTTAGGGTTATGGTCAGGAACTCACTTTAGTCTCCCCCAGGGTTAGGGTTATGGTCAGGAACTCACATGTATGTCTCCCCCAGGGTTGGGGTTATGGTCAGGAACTCACGTTAGTCTCCCCCAGGGTTAGGGTTATGGTCAGGAACTCACGTTAGTCTCCCCCAGGGTTAGGGTTATGGTCAGGAACTCACGTTAGTCTCCCCAGGGTTAGGGTTATGGTCAGGAACTCACGTTAGTCTCCCCCAGGGTTAGGGTTATGGTCAGGAACTCACGTTAGTCTCCCCCAGGGTTAGGGTTATGGTCAGGAACTCACATGTATGTCTCCCCCAGGGTTAGGGTTATGGTCAGGAACTCACGTTAGTCTCCCCCAGGGTTAGGGTTATGGTCAGGAACTCACATGTATGTCTCCCCCAGGGTTAGGGTTATGGTCAGGAACTCACATGTATGTCTCCCCCAGGGTTAGGGTTATGGTCAGGAACTCACGTTAGTCTCCCCCAGGGTTAGGGTTATGGTCAGGAACTCACTTTAGTCTCCCCAGGGTTAGGGTTATGGTCAGGAACTCACATGTATGTCTCCCCCAGGGTTAGGGTTATGGTCAGAACCCCACATTAGTCTCCCCAGGGTTAGGGTTATGGTCAGGGACTCACCTTAGTCTCCCCCAGGGTTAGGGTTATGGTCAGGAACTCACGTTAGTCTCCCCCAGGGTTAGGGTTATGGTCAGGAACTCACATGTATGTCTCCCCAGGGTTAGGGTTATGGTCAGGAACCCACATTAGTCTCCCCCAGGGTTAGGGTTATGGTCAGGAACTCACGTTAGTCTCCCCCAGGGTTAGGGTTATGGTCAGGAACTCACATGTATGTCTCCCCCAGGGTTAGGGTTATGGTCAGGAACTCACCTTAGTCTCCCCCAGGGTTAGGGTTATGGTCAGGAACTCACATGTATGTCTCCCCCAGGGTTAGGGTTATGGTCAGGAACTCACATGTATGTCTCCCCCAGGGTTAGGGTTATGGTCAGGAACTCACGTTAGTCTCCCCCAGGGTTAGGGTTATGGTCAGGAACTCACATGTATGTCTCCCCCAGGGTTAGGGTTATGGTTAGGAACTCACCTTAGTCTCCCCCAGGGTTAGGGTTATGGTCAGGAACTCACCTTAGTCTCCCCCAGGGTTAGGGTTATGGTCAGGAACTCACCTTAGTCTCCCCCAGGGTTAGGGTTATGGTCAGGAACTCACATGTATGTCTCCCCCAGGGTTAGGGTTATGGTCAGGAACTCACATGTATGTCTCCCCAGGGTTGGGGGTTATGGTCAGGAACTCACGTTAGTCTCCCCAGGGTTAGGGTTATGGTCAGGAACTCACTTTAGTCTCCCCAGGGTTAGGGTTATGGTCAGGAACTCACTGTATGTCTCCCCCAGGGTTAGGGTTATGGTCAGGAACTCACGTTAGTCTCCCCCCAGGGTTAGGGTTATGGTCAGGAACTCATGTGTATGTCTCCCCAGGGTTAGGGGTTATGGTCAGGAACTCACTGTATGTCTCCCCCAGGGTTAGGGTTATGGTCAGGAACTCACATGTATGTCTCCCCCAGGGTTAGGGTTATGGTCAGGAACTCCGTTAGTCTCCCCCAGGGTTAGGGTTATGGTCAGGAACTCACGTTAGTCTCCCCAGGGGTTAGGGTTATGGTCAGGAACTCACGTTAGTCTCCCCCAGGGTTAGGGGTTATGGTCAGGAACTCACGTTAGTCTCCCCAGGGTTAGGGGTTATGGTCAGAACTCACCTTAGTCTCCCCAGGGTTAGGGTTATGGTCAGGAACTCACATGTATGTCTCCCCCAGGGTTAGGGTTATGGTCAGGAACTCACGTTAGTCTCCCCCAGGGTTAGGGTTATGGTCAGGAACTCACTTTAGTCTCCCCCAGGGTTAGGGTTATGGTTAGGAACTCACATGTATGTCTCCCCCAGGGTTAGGGTTATGGTTAGGAACTCACATGTATGTCTCCCCCAGGGTTAGGGTTATGGTTAGGAACTCACATTAGTCTCCCCCAGGGTTAGGGTTATGGTCAGGAACTCACGTTAGTCTCCCCAGGGTTAGGGTTATGGTCAGGAACTCACATGTATGTCTCCCCAGGGTTAGGTTATGGTCAGGAACTCACCTTAGTCTCCCCCAGGGTTAGGTTATGGTCAGGACTCATAGTCTCCCCCGGGTTAGGGTTATGGTCAGGAACTCACATGTATGTCTCCCCCAGGGTTAGGGTTATGGTTAGGAACTCACATGTATGTCTCCCCCGGGGTTAGGGGTTATGGTTAGGAACTCACTGTATGTCTCCCCAGGGTTAGGGTTATGGTCAGGAACTCACCTTATGTCTCCCCCAGGGTTAGGGTTATGGTTAGGAACTCACATGTATGTCTCCCCCAGGGTTAGAGGTTGTGGTCAGGAACTCACATGTTGTCTCCCCAGGGTTAGGGTTATGGTTAGGAACTCACATGTATGTCTCCCCCAGGGTTAGGGTTATGGTCAGGAACTCACGTTAGTCTCCCCAGGGTTAGGGTTATGGTCAGGAACTCACCGTTGGTCTCCCCAGGGTTAGGGTTATGGTCAGGAACTCACATTACTCTCCCCAGGGTTAGGGTTATGGTCAGGAACCCACATTAGTCTCCCCCAGGGTTGGGGTTATGGTCAGGAACTCACCTTAGTCTCCCCAGGGTTAGGGTTATGGTCAGGAACTCACGTTAGTCTCCCCAGGGTTAGGGGTTATGGTCAGGAACTCACGTTAGTCTCCCCCAGGAGTTAGGGTTATGGTCAGGAACTCACATGTATGTCTCCCCCAGGTTTAGGGTTATGGTCAGAACTCACGTTAGTCTCCCCCAGGGTTAGGGTTATGGTCAGGAACTCACGTTAGTCTCCCCCAGGGTTAGGGTTATGGTCAGGAACTCACTTTGGTCTCCCCAGGGTTAGGGTTATGGTCAGGAACTCACATGTATGTCTCCCCCAGGGTTAGGGTTATGGTCAGGAACTCCCGGTTAGTCTCCCCCAGGGGTTAGGGTTATGGTCAGGAACTCACATGTATGTCTCCCAGGGTTAGGGTTATGGTCAGGAACTCACTTTAGTCTCCCCCAGGGTTAGGGTTATGGTCAGGAACTCACACTGTTCTCCCCAGGGTTGGGGGTTATGGTCAAGAACTCACGTTAGTCTCCCCTTAGGGTTAATGGTCAGAATCCATTATGTCTCCCCCAGGGTTAGGGGTTATGGTCAGGAACTCACGTTAGTCTCCCCAGGGTTAGGGTTATGGTCAGGAACTCACATTAGTCTCCCCCCAGGGTTAGGGTTATGGTCAGGAACTCACGTTAGTCTCCCCCAGGGTTAGGGTTATGGTCAGGAACTCACATGTATGCTCTCCCCCAGGGGTTAGGTTATGGTCAGGAACTCACGTTAGTCTTCCCCAGGGTTAGGGTTATGGTCAGGAACTCACATGTATGTCTCCCCAGGGTTAGGGTTATGGTCAGGAACTCACATGTATGTCTCCCCCAGGGTTAGGGTTATGGTCAGGAACTCACGTTAGTCTCCCCAGGGTTAGGGTTATGGTCAGGAACTCACTTTAGTCTCCCCCAGGGTTAGGGTTATGGTCAGGAACTCACATGTATGTCTCCCCAGGGTTAGGGTTATGGTCAGGAACCCACATTAGTCTCCCCCAGGGTTAGGGTTATGGTCAGGAACTCACCTTAGTCTCCCCAGGGTTAGGGTTATGGTCAGGAACTCACGTTGTCTCCCCAGGGTTAGGGTTATGGTCAGAAACTCACATGTATGTCTCCCCAGGGTTAGGGTTTGGTCTAGGAACCCACATTGTAGTCTCCCCCGGGTTAGGGTTATGGTCAGGAACTCACGTTAGTCTCCCCCAGGGTTAGGGTTATGGTCAGGAACTCACATGTGTCTCCCCAGGGTTGGGGTTATGGTCAGACTCCCTTAGTCTCCCGGTTGGGGTTATGTCAACTCTCTTTGTCTCCCCCAGGGTTAGGGTTATGGTCAGACTCACATTTCTCCGTTGGGTTATGGTCAGAACTCACTTAGTCTCCCCCAGGAGTTGGTTATGTCAGGAACTCACATGTATCTCTCCCCCAGGGTTAGGGGTTATGGTTAGGAACTCACCTGTCTCCCCAGGGTTGGGGTTATGGTCAGGAACTCACCTTGTCTCCCCCAGGGTTGGGTTATGGTCAGGAACTCACACTTAGTCTCCCCCAGGGTTAGGGTTATGGTCAGGAACTCACATGTATGTCTCCCCCCAGGGTTAGGGTTATGGTCAGGAACTCACGTAGTATGTCTCCCCAGGGTTAGGGTTATGGTCAGGAACTCACGTTAGTCTCCCCAGGGTTAGGGTTATGGTCAGGAACTCACTTTAGTCTCCCCCAGGGTTAGGGGTTATGGTCAGAACTCACCTGTATGTCTCCCCAGGTTAGGGTTATGGTCAGGAACTCACGTTAGTCTCCCCCAGGGTTAGGGTTATGGTCAGGAACTCACATGTATGTCTCCCCCAGGGTTAGGGTTATGGTCAGGAACTCACATGTATGTCTCCCCAGGGTTAGGGTTATGGTCAGGAACTCACGTGTCTCCCCCAGGGTTAGGGTTATGGTCAGGAACTCACTTAGTCTCCCCCAGGGTTGGGGTTATGGTCAGGAACTCACGTTAGTCTCCCCCAGGGTTAGGGTTATGGTCAGGAACTCACGTTAGTCTCCCCCAGGGTTAGGGTTATGGTCAGGAACTCACGTTAGTCTCCCCAGGGTTAGGTTATGGTCAGGAACTCACGTTGATCTCCCCCAGGGTTAGGGTTATGGTCAGGAACTCACATGTATGTCTCCCCGGGTTAGGGTTATGGTCAGAACTCACGTGTATGTCTCCCCAGGGTTAGGGTTATGGTCAGGAACCCACATTAGTCTCCCCCAGGGTTAGGGTTATGGTCAGGAACTCACGTTAGTCTCCCCCGGGTTAGGGTTATGGTCAGGAACTCACGTGTATGTCTCCCCAGGGTTAGGGTTATGGTCAGGAACTCACGTTAGTCTCCCCCAGGGTTAGGGTTATGGTTAGGAACTCACATGTATGTCTCCCCAGGGTTAGGGTTATGGTCAGGAACTCACATGTATGTCTCCCCCAGGGTTAGGGTTATGGTTAGGAACTCACATTAGTCTCCCCCAGGGTTAGGGTTATGGTCAGGAACTCGTGTCTCCCCCAAGGTTAGGGTTATGGTTAGGAACTCACATGTATGTCTCCCCCAGGGTTAGGGTTATGGTCAGGAACTCACATTAGTCTCCCCGGGTTAGGGTTATGGTCAGGAACTCACGTTAGTCTCCCCAGGGTTAGGGTTATGGTCAGGAACTCACACGTTAATCTCCCCAGGGTTAGGTTATGGTCAGAACTCACTTAGTCTCCCCCAGGGTTAGGGTTATGGCTTGGGAACTCACATGTATGTCTCCCCAGGGTTAGGGGTTATGGTCAGGAACTCATGTATGTCTCCCCCAGGGTTAGGGTTATGGTCAGGAACTCACGTTAGTCTCCCCCAGGGTTAGGGTTATGGTCAGGAACTCACGGCTCCCCAGGGTTAGGGTTATGGTCAGACTCCGTTAGCTCTCCCCCAGGGTTAGGGTTATGGTCAGGAACTCACATTAGTCTCCCCCAGGGTTAGGGTTATGGTCAGGAACTCACGTCTCCCCCAGGGTTAGGGGTTATGGTCAGGAACTCTCATGTATGTCTCCCCAGGGTTAGGGTTATGGTCAGGAACTCACTTGTCTCCCCCCAGGGTTAGGGTTATGGTCAGGAACTCACATTTGTCTCCCCCAGGGTTAGGGTTATGGTCAGGAACTCACTTTTGTCTCCCCAGGGTTAGGGTTATGGTCAGGAACTCACGTGTAGTCTCCCCAGGGTTAGGGTTATGGTCAGGAACTCACTTAGTCTCCCCCGGGGTTAGGGTTATGGTCAGGAACTCACATGTATGTCTCCCCCAGGGTTAGGGTTATGGTCAGGAACTCACGTTAGTCTCCCCAGGGTTAGGGTTATGGTCTAACTCCTTAATCTCCCCCGGGTTGGGGTTATGGTCAAACTCACCTTAGTCTTCCCCCAGGGTTAGGGTTATGGTCAGGAACTCACATGTAGTCTCCCCCAGGGTTAGGGTTATGGTCAGGAACTCACGTTAGTCTCCCCAGGGTTAGGGTTATGGTCAGGAACTCACGTATGTCTCCCCCAGGGTTAGGGTTATGGTCAGGGAACTCACATGTATGTCTCCCCCAGGGTTAGGGTTATGGTCAGGAACTCACGTTAGTCTCCCCAGGGTTAGGGGTTATGGTCAGAACTCACTTTAGTCTCCCCAGGGTTAGGTTATGGTCAGGAACTCACATGTATGTCTCCCCAGGGTTAGGGTTATGGTCAGGAACCCACGATTAGTCTCCCCAGGGTTAGGGTTATGGTCAGGAACTCACATGTAGTCTCCCCCAGGGTTAGGGTTATGGTCAGGAACTCACGTTAGTCTCCCCCAGGGTTAGGGTTATGGTCAGGAACTCACATGTATGTCTCCCCCCAGGGTTAGGGTTATGGTCAGGAACTCACGTTAGTCTCCCCCAGGGTTAGGGTTATGGTCAGAACTCACTGTATGTCTCCCAGGGTTAGGGGTTATGGTCAGGAACTCACATTAGTCTCCCCAGGGTTAGGGTTATGGTCAGGAACTCACGTTAGTCTCCCCCAGGGTTAGGGTTATGGTCAGGAACTCACATGTATGTCTCTCCCCCAGGGTTAGGGTTATGGTCAGGAACTCACGCTGTAGTCTCCCCCAGGGTTAGGGTTATGGTCAGGAACTCACGTTATGTCTCCCCCAGGGTTAGGGTTATGGTCAGGAACTCACATGTCTCCCCAGGGTTAGGGTTATGGTCAGAACTCACAGTTTAGTCTCCCCCAGGGTTAGGGTTATGGTCAGGAACTCACATTATGTCTCCCCCAGGGTTAGGGTTATGGTTAGGAACTCACATTAGTCTCCCCCAGGGTTAGGGTTATGGTCAGAAACTCACCTTAGTCTCCCCCGGGGTTAGGGTTATGGTCAGGAACTCACGTTAGTCTCCCCAGGGTTAGGGTTATGGTCAGGAACTCACGTTTGTCTCCCCAGGGTTAGGGTTATGGTCAGGAACTCACGTGTATGTCTCCCCCAGGGTTAGGGTTATGGTCAGGAACTCACATATAGTCTCCCCAGGGTTAGGGTTATGGTCAGGAACTCACTTTAGTCTCCCCCAGGGTTAGGGTTATGGTCAGGAACTCACATGTATGTCTCCCCAGGGTTAGGGTTATGGTCAGGAACTCACGTTAGTCTCCCCCAGGGTTAGGGTTATGGTCAGGAACTCATGTATGTCTCCCCAGGGTTAGGGTTATGGTCAGGAACTCACGTTATGTCTCCCCAGGGTTAGGGTTATGGTCAGGAACTCACGTGTATGTCTCCCCAGGGTTAGGGTTATGGTCAGAACTCACGTTAGTCTCCCCCAGGGTTAGGGTTATGGTCAGGAACTCACGTTGGTCTCCCCCAGGGTTAGGGTTATGGTCAGGAACTCACGTTAGTCTCCCCCAGGGTTAGGGTTATGGTCAGGAACTCACGTTAGTCTCCCCCAGGGTTAGGGTTATGGTCAGAACTCATTGTTGTCTCCCCCAGGGTTAGGTTATGGTCAGGAACTCACATGTATGTCTCCCCAGGGTTAGGGTTATGGTCAGGAACTCACGTTAGTCTCCCCCAGGTTAGGGTTATGGTCAGAAACTCACTTTAGTCTCCCCCCAGGGTTAGGGTTATGGTTAGGAACTCACATGTATGTCTCCCCCAGGGTTAGGGTTATGGTCAGGAACTCACATTAGTCTCCCCAGGGTTAGGGTTATGGTCAGAACTCACTTAGTCTCCCCCAGGGTTAGGGTTGTGGTCAGAACTCACGTTAGTCTCCCGGTTAGGGTTATGGTCAGGAACTCACTATATGTCTCCCCCAGGGTTAGGGTTATGGTCAGAACTCACCTTAGTCTCCCCCAGGGTTAGGGTTATGGTCAGGAACTCACATGTATGTCTCCCCCAGGGTTAGGGTTATGGTCAGAACTCACATGTATAGTCTCCCCAGGGTTAGGGTTATGGTTGCAGGAACTCACATGTATGTCTCCCCCAGGGTTAGGGTTATGGTTAGGAACTCACATGTATGTCTCCCCAGGGTTAGGGTTTTGGTCAGGAACTCACATGTATGTCTCCCCCAGGGTTAGGGTTATGGTTGGAACTCACATGTATGTTCTCCCCCAGGGTTAGGGTTATGGTCAGGAACTCACATGCATGTCTCCCCAGGGTTAGGGTTATGGTTAGGAACTCACATGTGTCTCCCCCAGGGTTAGGGTTATGGTCAGGAACTCACGTTAGTCTCCCCCAAGGGTTAGGGTTATGGTCAGAACTCACACGTTAGTCTCCCCAGGGTTAGGGTTATGGTCAGGAACTCCACATGTTGTCTCCCCCAGGGTTAGGGTTAAGTGGTCAGGAACCCACATTAGTCTCCCCCAGGGTTAGGGTTATGGTCAGGAACTCACCTTAGTCTCCCCCAGGGTTAGGGTTATGGTCAGGAACTCACATTAGTCTCCCCCAGGGTTAGGGTTATGGTCAGGAACTCACGTTAGTCTCCCCCAGGGTTAGGGTTATGGTCAGGAACTCACATGTATGTCTCCCCAGGGTTAGGGTTATGGTCAGGAACTCACGTTAGTCTCCCCAGGGTTAGGTTATGGTCAGGAACTCACGTTAGTCTCCCCAGGTTAGGGTTATGGTCAGAACTCACCTTAGTCTCCCCAGGGTTAGGGTTGTGGTCAGGAACTCACATGTGTCTCCCCCAGGGTTAGGGTTATGGTCAGGAACTCACGTTAGTCTCCCCCAGGGTTAGGGGTTATGGTCAGGAACTCACATGTATGTCTCCCCCAGGGTTAGGGTTATGGTCAGGAACTCACTTTAGTCTCCCCCAGGGTTAGGGTTATGGTCAGGAACTCACATGTATGTCTCCCCAGGGTTAGGGTTATGGTCAGGAACTCACGTTAGTCTCCCCCAGGGTTAGGGTTATGGTCAGGAACTCACGTTAGTCTCCCCCAGGGTTAGGGTTATGGTCAGGAACTCACGTTAGTCTCCCCAGGGTTAGGGTTATGGTCAGGAACTCACGTTAGTCTCCCCCAGGGTTAGGGTTATGGTCAGGAACTCACGTTAGTCTCCCCAGGGTTAGGGTTATGGTCAGGAACTCACATGTATGTCTCCCCCAGGGTTAGGGTTATGGTCAGGAACTCACGTTAGTCTCCCCAGGGTTAGGGTTATGGTCAGGGAACTCACTGTATGTCTCCCCCAGGGTTAGGGTTATGGTCAGGAACTCACATGTATGTCTCCCCCAGGGGTTAGGGTTATGGTCAGGAACTCCGTTAGTCTCCCCCAGGGTTAGGGTTATGGTCAGGAACTCACTTTAGTCTCCCCCAGGGTTAGGGTTATGGTCAGGAACTCACATGTATGTCTCCCCAGGGTTAGGGTTATGGTCAGGAACCCACATTAGTCTCCCCCAGGGTTAGGGTTATGGTCAGGAACTCACCTTAGTCTCCCCCAGGGTTAGGGTTATGGTCAGGAACTCACAGTTAGTCTCCCCAGGGTTAGGGTTAATGGTCAGGAACTCATTATGTCTCCCCAGGGTTAGGGTTATGGTCAGGAACCCACATTAGTCTCCCCCAGGGTTAGGGTTAGTGGTCAGGAACTCACGTTAGTCTCCCCAGGGTTAGGGTTATGGTCAGGAACTCACATGTATGTCTCCCCCAGGGTTAGGGTTATGGTCAGGAACTCACTTAGTCTCCCCCAGGGTTAGGGTTATGGTCAGAAACTCACATGTATGTCTCCCCCAGGGTTAGGGTTATGGTCAGGAACTCACATGTATGTCTCCCCCAGGGTTAGGGGTTATGGTCAGGAACTCACTTGGTCTCCCCCAGGGTTAGGGTTATGGTCAGGAACTCACATGTATGCTCTCCCCAGGGTTAGGGTTATGGTTAGGAACTCACCTTAGTCTCCCCCAGGGTTAGGGTTATGGTCAGGAACTCACCTTAGTCTCCCCCAGGGTTAGGGTTATGGTCAGGAACTCACCTTAGTCTCCCCCAGGGTTAGGGTTATGGTCAGGAACTCACATGTATGTCTCCCCCAGGGTTGGGTTATGGTCAGGAACTCACATGTATGTCCCCCCCAGGGTTAGGGTTATGGTCAGGAACTCACGTTAGTCTCCCCAGGGTTAGGTTATGGTCAGGAACTCACTTTAGTCTCCCCCAGGGTTAGGGTTGGTGGTCAGGAACTCACATGTATGTCTCCCCCAGGGTTAGGGTTATGGTCAGGAACTCACGTTAGTCTCCCCCAGGGTTAGGGTTATGGTCAGGAACTCATATGTTGTCTCCCCAGGGTTAGGGTTATGGTCAGGAACTCACATGTATGTCTCCCCCAGGGTTAGGGGGTTATGGTCAGGAACTCCATGTATGTCTCCCCAGGGTTAGGGTTATGGTCCAGGAACTCACGTTAGTCTCCCCAGGGTTAGGGTTATGGTCAGGAACTCACGTTAGTCTCCCCTCAGGGTTAGGGTTATGGTCAGGAACTCACGTTAGTCTCCCCCAGGGTTAGGGTTATGGTCAGGAACTCACGTTAGTCTCCCCAGGGTTAGGGTTATGGTCAGGAACTCACGTTAGTCTCCCCCAGGTTAGGGTTATGGTCAGAAACTCACATTGTCTCCCCCAGGGTTAGGGTTATGGTTAGGAACTCATGTATGTCTCCCCAGGGTTAGGGTTATGGTCAGGAACTCACGTATTAGTCTCCCCAGGGTTAGGGTTATGGTCAGGAACTCACCTTAGTCTCCCCCAGGGTTAGGGGTTATGGTCAGGAACTCACGTTATGTCTCCCCCAGGGTTAGGGTTATGGGTTTGGGAACTCACATGTATGTCTCCCCCAGGGTTAGGGTTATGGTTAGGAACTCACATGTATGTCTCCCCCAGGGTTAGGGTTATGGTCAGGAACTCACATGTATGTCTCCCCCAGGGTTAGGGTTATGGTTAGGAACTCACATGTATGTCTCCCCCAGGGTTAGGGTTATGGTCAGGAACTCAAAGTCTCCCCAGGGTTAGGGGTTATGGTTAGAACTCACATGTATGTCTCCCCCAGGGTTAGGGTTATGGTCAGGAACTCACGTTAGTCTCCCCCAGGGTTAGGGGTTATGGTCAGGAACTCACAGTTAGTCTCCCCCAGGGTTAGGGTTATGGTCAGGAACTCACCTTAGTCTCCCCCAGGGTTAGGGGTTATGGTCAGGAACTCACATGTATGCTCCCCAGGGTTAGGGTTATGGTCAGGAACTCACATGTATGTCTCCCCAGGGTTAGGGTTATGGTCAGAAACTCACGTTAGTCTCCCCCAGGGTTAGGGTTATGGTCAGGAACTCACTTTAGTCTCCCCCAGGGTTAGGGTTATGGTCAGGAACTCACATGTATGTCTCCCCCAGGGTTAGGGTTATGGTCAGGAACCCACATTAGTCTCCCCCCAGGGTTAGGGTTATGGTCAGGAACTCACCTTAGTCTCCCCAAGGTTAGGGTTATGGTCAGGAACTCACGTTATGTCTCCCCCAGGGTTAGGGGTTATGGTCAGGAACTCACATGTATGTCTCCCCAGGGTTAGGGTTATGGTCAGGAACCACATTAGTCTCCCCAGGGTTAGGGTTATGGTCAGGAACTCACGTTAGTCTCCCCAGGGTTAGGGTTATGGTCAGAACTCACAATGTCTCCCCCAGGGTTAGGGTTGTGGTCAGGAACTCACGTTAGTCTCCCCAGGGTTAGGGTTATGGTCAGGAACTCACATTATGTCTCCCCCAGGGTTAGGGTTATGGTCAGGAACTCACATGTATGTCTCCCCAGGGTTAGGGTTATGGTCAGGAACTCACGTTAGTCTCCCCCAGGATTAGGGTTATGGTCAGAACTCACATGTATGTCTCCCCCAGGGTTGGGGTTATGGTTAGGAACTCACGTTAGTCTCCCCCAGGGTTAGGGGTTATGGTCAGGAACTCACCTTAGTCTCCCCCAGGGTTAGGGTTATGGTCAGGAACTCACCTTAGTCTCCCCCAGGGTTAGGGGTTATGGTCAGGAACTCACTTTATGTCTCCCCAGGGTTAGGGTTATGGTCAGGAACTCACATGTATGTCTCCCCCAGGGTTAGGGTTATGGTCAGGAACTCACGTTAGTCTCCCCAGGGTTAGGTTATGGTCAGGAACTCACTTTTAGTCTCCCCCCAGGGTTAGGGTTATGGTCAGGAACTCACATGTTGCTCCCCCAGGGTTAGGGTTATGGGTCAGGAACTCACGTTAGTCTCCCCAAGGGTTAGGGTTATGGTCAGGAACTCAACATGTATGTCTCCCCAGGGTTAGGGTTATGGTCAGGAACTCACATGTATGTCTCCCCAGGGTTAGGGTTATGGTCAGAAACTCACATGTATGTCTCCCCCAGGGTTGGGGTTATGGTCAGGAACTCACGCTTAGTCTCCCCAGGGTTAGGGTTATGGTCAGGAACTCACGTTAGTCTCCCCCAGGGTTAGGGTTATGGTCAGGAACTCACGTTAGTCTCCCCCAGGGTTAGGGTTATGGTCAGGAACTCACGTTAGTCTCCCCCAGGGTTAGGGTTATGGTCAGGAACTCACCTGTTAGTCTCCCCCAGGGTTAGGGTTATGGTCAGGAACTCACATGTATGTCTCCCCAGGGTTAGGGTTATGGTCAGGAACTCACGTTATGTCTCCCCCAGGGTTAGGGTTATGGTCAGGAACCCACATTAGTCTCCCCCAGGGTTAGGGTTATGGTCAGGAACTCACCTTAGTCTCCCCCAGGGTTAGGGTTATGGTCAGGAACTCACATGTATGTCTCCCCAGGGTTAGGGTTATGGTTAGGAACTCACATGTATGTCTCCCCCAGGGTTAGGGGTTATGGTTTAGAAACTCCACATGTATTAACTCCCCAGGGTTAGGGTTATGGTCAGGAACTCACATTATGTCTCCCCAGGGTTAGGGTTGTGGGTTAGGAACTCACATGTATGTCTCCCCCAGGGTTAGGGTTATGGTCAGGAACTCACATGTATGTCTCCCCCAGGGTTAGGGGTTATGGTTAGAACTCATGTATGTCTCCCCCAGGGTTAGGTTATGGTCAGGAACTCACGTTAGTCTCCCCCAGGGTTAGGGTTATGGTCAGGAACTCACCTTTAGTCTCCCCAGGGTTAGGGTTATGGTCAGGAACTCACCTGTATGTCTCCCCAGGGTTAGGGTTATGGTCAGGAACTCACATTATGTCTCCCCAGGGTTAGGGTTATGGTCAGGAACTCACCTTAAGTCTCCCCAGGGTTAGGGTTATGGTCAGGAACTCACATTAGTCTCCCCAGGGTTAGGGTTATGGTCAGGGAACTCACACTAGTCTCCCCCAGGGTTAGGGTTATGGTCAGGAACTCACATGTATGTCTCCCCCAGGGTTAGGGTTATGGTCAGGAACTCACGTTTAGTCTCCCCAGGGTTAGGGTTATGGTCAGGGAACTCACATGTATGTCTCCCCAGGGTTAGGGTTATGGTCAGGAACTCCCGTTAGTCTCCCCAGGGTTAGGGTTATGGTCAGGAACTCGTAGTCTCCCCAGGGTTAGGGTTATGGTCAGAACTCACTTAGTCTCCCCAGGGTTAGGGTTATGGTCAGGAACTCACGTAGTCTCCCCAGGGTTAGGGTTATGGTCAGGAACTCACGTTAGTCTCCCCCAGGGTTAGGGTTATGGTCAGGAACTCACATGTAGTCTCCCCCAGGGTTAGGGTTATGGTCAGGAACTCACGTTAATCTCCCCCAGGGTTAGGGTTATGGTCAGGAACTCATGTATGCTCTCCCCCAGGGTTAGGGTTATGGTCAGAAACTCACATTATGTCTCCCCCAGGGTTAGGGTTATGGTCAGGAACTCACGTTAGTCTCCCCCAGGGTTAGGGTTATGGTCAGGAACTCACTTTGTAGTCTCCCCCAGGGTTAGGGTTATGGTCAGGAACTCACATGTATGTCTCCCCCAGGGTTAGGGTTATGGTCAGGAACTCACATGTATGTCTCCCCCAGGGTTAGGGTTATGGTCAGGAACTCACGTTAGTCTCCCCAGGGTTAGGGGTTATGGTCAGAACTCACGTTAGTCTCCCCAGGGTTAGGGTTATGGTCAGAACTCACATGTATGTCTCCCCCAGGGTTAGGGTTATGGTCAGGAACTCACGTTAGTCTCCCCCAGGGTTAGGGTTATGGTCAGGAACTCACATGTATGTCTCCCCAGGGTTAGGGTTATGGTTAGGAACTCACATGTATGTCTCCCCCAGGGTTAGGGTTATGGTCAGGAACTCCACGTTATGTCTCCCCCAGGGTTAGGGTTATGGTCAGAACTCACATGTATGTCTCCCCCAGGGTTAGGGTTATGGTCAGGAACTCACATGTTCTTCCCCAGGGTTGGGGTTATGGTCAGAACTCTTAGTCTCCCCCAGGGTTAGGGTTATGGTCAGGGAACTCACATGTATGTCTCCCCAGGGTTAGGGTTATGGTCAGGAACTCACTTGGTCTCCCCCAGGGTTAGGGTTATGGTCAGGAACTCACGTGCTATGTCTCCCCCAGGGTTAGGGTTATGGTCAGAACTCACACGTTAGTCTCCCCCAGGGTTAGGGTTATGGTCAGGAACTCACATGTATGTTTCCCCAGGGTTAGGGTTATGGTCAAGAACTCACATGTATGTCTCCCCTAGGTGGTAGGGGTTATGGAGTCAGGAATCTCTCACTTTAATCTCCCCTAGGTGGGTTAGGGTTATGGTCGAACTCACGTTAGTCTCCCCAGGGTAGGGGTTATGGTCAGGAACTCACACAATGTCTCCCTCAGGGTTAGAAGGGTCAGGAACTCACTTTAGTTCCCAGGTTAGGTTATGGTCAGGAACTCACATGTATGTCTCCCCCAGGTTAGGGTTATGGTCAGGAACTCACATTAGTCTCCCCCAGGGTTAGGTTATGGTCAGCAACTCACATGTATGTCTCCCCAGGGTTAGGGTTATGGTCAGAACTCACGTTAGTCTCCCCAGGGTTAGGGTTATGGTCAGAACTCACGTTAGTCTCCCAGGGTTAGGGTTATGGTCAGGAACTCACATGTATGTCTCCCCAAGGGCGTAGGGGTTATGGTCAGGAATTCACGCGTCTCCCAGGTTAGGGTTATGGTCAGGAACTCACGTTAGTCTCCCCCAGGGTTAGGGTTATGGTCAGGAACTCACCTTGTCCCCCAGGGTTAGGGTTATGGTCAGGAACTCACATGTATGTCTCCCAGGGTTAGGGTTATGGTCAGGAAACTCACGTTAGTCTCCCCCCAGGGTTAGGTTATGGCCGAACTCACATGTATGTCTCCCCCAGGGTTAGGGTTATGGTCAGGAACTCACTTTTAGTCTCCCCCAGGTTAGGGTTATGGTCAGGAACTCACATGTATGTCTCCCCAGGGTTAGGTTATGGTCAGAACTCACGCTAGTCTCCCCAGGTTAGGGTTATGGTCAGAAACTCACGCGGTCTCCCCAGGGTTAGGGTTATGGTCAGGAACTCAATGTGCTAGTCTCCCCAGGTTAGGTTTATGGTCAGAAACTCACGCGGTCTCCCTTGCGGTTAGGGTTAGCGGTCAGGAAC
>NW_025537112.1:0-41571 GCF_020615455.1 Coregonus clupeaformis | reverse complement strand
TGCCGAGGAGATCTTAGTCGCTCAATTTTAACTGAGATGTTTGGTGCAGTATTTCTCAATGAAACAATGAGCATGAAAACGAGCCGTCTCTCGTTGAACGACAACAAAGACTTTACTGAAGAATCCCTACTGTTGACCAATCACCGACGAAGGGGCGTAGACTTCGGCTACTGAGTTCGGCTTGCCTCCAGATAATTTTTTGTGTGCCCGAACAACCCCCCAAAAAACCTTACCGAAGTCCAAAATGAACAAAAGCTTCACAAAATGTCATCATAATTTTTGCACAAACTCTTCCAAACTGTTTCGGCTGGGACGCATGCAGACGCCCTGACCCATCTCTTCTTCAGGGTGACCCCCTGGGGTACAAGCTGGCCCCACATGAAGATACCTCGCAGTTCCTTACAAGAGAAGCCCCCCTATTTCAAATACAGTTTTAATCACTGAGTGCTCCATGTCACGGTTTGACCAATTTGACTTCAGATTCCGACGTTTCTCCAAACGCCATTTTTTCAAAGTGTTTTTTACACCCTGTTGCTCCTCCTGCTCTGCATCGATCTGTTACTCCAAACATCACATTTCCAACTTAAGGGTTAAGGTTTAGGGTTAAGGGTTAAGGTTTGGGGTTAAGGGTTAAGGGTTAAGGTTTGGGGTTAAGGGGTTAAGGTTTGGGGTTAAGGGTTAAGGGTTAAGGTTTGGGGTTAAGGGTTAAGGTTTGAGGTTAAGGGTTAAGGTTTGGGGTTAAGGGTTAAGGTTTGGGGTTAAGGGTTAAGGTTTGGGGTTAAGGGTTAAGGTTTGGGGTTAAGGGTTAAGGGTTAAGGTTCGGGGTTAAGGGTTAAGGTTTGGGGTTAAGGGTTAAGGTTTGGGGTTAAGGGTTAAGGGTTAAGGTTTGGGGTTAAGGGTTAAGGGTTAAGGTTTGGGGTTAAGGGTTAAGGTTTGGGGTTAAGGGTTAAGGTTTGGGGTTAAGGGTTAAGGTTTGGGGTTAGGGGTTAAGGGTTAAGGTTTGAGGTTAAGGGTTAAGGTTTGGGGTTAAGGGTTAAGGTTTGGGGTTAAGGGTTAAGGTTTGGGGTTAAGGGTTAAGGTTTGGGGTTCAAACCAAACAATAAGTGTCTACCACTGGAAAGAACACACAACCTTCAGATGTCGCCAGGCAGGCAGGCAGGCCAAAACTCCACACATGCAAAACAAGATGACATTTCAGGCGGTCTTTTAAAAACAGCTCTTACACTAAAAGTTTTTTTTATCACAATTTCACAACCTCATAGTGTCGAAATATACATTGAGTGTACAAAACATTAAGAACATCTCCCTAACATTGAGTATGACCTTCTTAAAACAATTTCCTATAGCTTAGTAGTACCCCCCTCCCCCTGGCTTAGACAGGGCTTAGACTCATGGGTTAAAACCCTGTCTGTGTAAAAATAGCAGCTAGACGATATGACCATGAGGAGGAGGATTATCCAGCCAGCTAGTCTTTATAATGAGTCATATCGGCTTTCTGTCTCCCTCCTTCCTCCCTCCTCTTTTTATCTTCCACAAGTTGCCACTCAGTTCCACGGTCACTTCAAAGACAATGTAGATGTTACCATGGCAACAAGTGTTGTAGAGGAAATGGGTTCACTTTGAGAAAGAGTTCCTGATGCTTCACTAGACCATGAAACATATCCTGATCTGCCACTGATCTCATCTTTACTAGACAATGAAACATATCCTGATCTGCCACTGATCTCATCTTTACTAGACAATGAAACATATCCTGATCTGTCACTGATCTCATCTTTACTAGACAATGAAACATATCCTGATCTGTCACTGATCTCATCTTTACTAGACAATGAAACATATCCTGATCTGCCACTGATCTCATCTTTACTAGACAATGAAACATATCCTGATCTGCCACTGATCTCATCTTTACTAGACAATGAAACATATCCTGATCTGCCACTGATCTCCTCTTTACTAGACAATGAAACATATCCTGATCTGTCACTGATCTCATCTTTACTAGACAATGAAACATATCCTGATCTGCCACTGATCTCATCTTTACTAGACAATGAAACATATCCTGATCTGTCACTGATCTCCTCTTTACTAGACAATGAAACATATCCTGATCTGCCACTGATCTCCTCTTTACTAGACAATGAAACATATCCTGATCTGCCACTGATCTCATCTTTACTAGACAATGAAACATATCCTGATCTGCCACTGATCTCATCTTTACTAGACAATGAAACATATCCTGATCTGTCACTGATCTCCTCTTTACTAGACAATGAAACAAATCCTGATCTGCCACTGATCTCCTCTTTACTAGACAATGAAACATATCCTGATCTGCCACTGATCTCATCTTTACTAGACAATGAAACATATCCTGATCTGCCACTGATCTCCTCTTTACTAGACAATGAAACATATCCTGATCTGTCACTGATCTCCTCTTTACTAGACAATGAAACATATCCTGATCTGCCACTGATCTCCTCTTTACTAGACAATGAAACATATCCTGATCTGCCACTGATCTCATCTTTACTCGACAATGAAACATATCCTGATCTGCCACTGATCTCCTCTTTACTAGACAATGAAACATATCCTGATCTGTCACTGATCTCCTATTTACTAGACAATGAAACATATCCTGATCTGCCACTGATCTCCTCTTTACTAGACAATGAAACATATCCTGATCTGCCACTGATCTCCCTCTTTTACTAGACAATGAAACATATCCTGATCTGTCACTGATCTCGTCTTTACTAGACAATGAAACATATCCTGATCTGTCACTGATCTCCTCTTTACTAGACAATGAAACATATCCTGATCTGTCACTGATCTCCTCTTTACTAGACAATGAAACATATCCTGATATGCCACTGATCTCGTCTTTACTAGACAATGAAACATATCCTGATCTGCCACTGATCTCCTCTTTACTAGACAATGAAACATATCCTGATCTGTCACTGATCTCATCTTTACTAGACAATGAAACATATCCTGATCTGCCACTGATCTCCTCTTTACTAGACAATGAAACATATCCTGATCTGTCACTGATCTCATCTTTACTAGACAATGAAACATATCCTGATCTGCCACTGTTCTCATCTTTACTAGACAATGAAACATATCCTGATCTGTCACTGATCTCATCTTTACTAGACAATGAAACATATCCTGATCTGCCACTGTTCTCATCTTTACTAGACAATGAAACATATCCTGATATGCCACTGATCTCATCTTTACTAGACAATGAAACATATCCTGATCTGTCACTGATCTCATCTTTACTAGACAATGAAACATATCCTGATCTGCCACTGATCTCATCTTTACTAGACAATGAAACATATCCTGATCTGCCACTGATCTCATCTTTACTAGACAATGAAACATATCCTGATCTGTCACTGATCTCATCTTTACTAGACAATGAAACATATCCTGATCTGTCACTGATCTCATCTTTACTAGACAATGAAACATATCCTGATCTGTCACTGATCTCATCTTTACTAGACAATGAAACATATCCTGATCTGCCACTGATCTCATCTTTACTAGACAATGAAACATATCCTGATCTGTCACTGATCTCATCTTTACTAGACAATGAAACATATCCTGATCTGCCACTGATCTCATCTTTACTAGACAATGAAACATATCCTGATATGCCACTGATCTCATCTTTACTAGACAATGAAACATATCCTGATCTGTCACTGATCTCATCTTTACTAGACCACAAAACATATCCTGATCTGTCACTGATCTCATCTTTACTAGACAATGAAACATATCCTGATCTGCCACTGATCTCATCTTTTACTAGACAATGAAACATATCCTGATCTGCCACTGATCTCATCTTTACTAGACAATGAAACATATCCTGATCTGTCACTGATCTCGTCTTTACTAGACAATGAAACATATCCTGATCTGCCACTGATCTCATCTTTACTAGACAATGAAACATATCCTGATCTGTCACTGATCTCGTCTTTACTAGACAATGAAACATATCCTGATCTGTCACTGATCTCATCTTTACTAGACAATGAAACATATCCTGATCTGTCACTGATCTCATCTTTACTAGATAATGAAACATATCCTGATCTGCCACTGATCTCATCTTTACTAGACAATGAAACAAATCCTGATCTGCCACTGATCTCATCTTTACTAGACAATGAAACAAATCCTGATCTGCCACTGATCTCATCTTTACTAGACAATGAAACATATCCTGATCTGTCACTGATCTAATCTACTAGACAATGAATCATATCCTGATCTGCCACTGATCTCATCTTTACTAGACAATGAAACATATCCTGATCTGCCACTGATCTCATCTTTACTAGACAATGAAACATATCCTGATCTGCCACTGATCTCATCTTTACTAGACAATGAAACATATCCTGATCTGCCACTGATCTCATCTTTACTAGACAATGAAACATATCCTGATCTGCCACTGATCTCATCTTTACTAGACAATGAAACATATCCTGATCTGCCACTGATCTCATCTTTACTAGACAATGAAACATATCCTGATCTGTCACTGATCTCATCTTTACTAGACAATGAAACATATCCTGATCTGCTACTGATCTCATCTACTAGACAATGAAACATATCCTGATCTGCCACTGATCTCATCTACTAGACAATGAAACATATCCTGATCTGCCACTGATCTCATCTTTACTAGACAATGAAACATATCCTGATCTGTCACTGATCTCATCTACCAGACAATGAAACATATCCTGATCTGCCACTGATCTCATCTTTACTAGACAATGAAACATATCCTGATCTGCCACTGATCTCATCTTTACTAGACAATGAAACATATCCTGATCTGCCACTGATCTCATCTTTATTTCTGTCCCGTGAAAAACACCTCATCCCACCTTATTGATCTGATTCTGTCTGTGAATGGATGTGCATTTCCTTCATGCATGTTGTTTCTTTACACAGAAACATCATCTCTAATCACTGCATCGGCAAGCAAGTGATGTTTCATACATCATAATTTATGGCTCTGGTGTATTACCAAGTGATGTTTCATACATCATAATTTATGGCTCTGGTATATTACCAAGTGATGTTTCATACATCATAATGTATGGCTCTGGTATATTACCAAGTGATGTTTCATACATCATAATGTATGGCTCTGGTGTATTACCAAGTGATGTGTCATACATCATAATGTATGGCTCTGGTGTATTACCAAGTGATGTTTCATACATCATAATTGTGACACTCTGGCTCTAGGACTTTTGTATGTGAGCTAGAGTGTATGTTGTTTTGTTGGGGATTTGGGTGTTTTTCTATGTTGGTAGTTCTGTCGGGTGTATTTCTATGTTTGCAGGTCTGTGGGTTGTTTTTCTAGGTGGTTGTATGTTGTAGTCAATGACTCCCAATCGGAGGTAACGAGTGTCAGCTGTCGGCTCGTTATCTCTGATTGGGAGCCATATTTAAACTGTCAGTTTTCACCTTTGTTTTGTGGGTTATTGTTCCAAGTTAAGGTATTGTTCCAGTGTTCTATGTTCTGTCGGTGTCACAGAGGACTTCACGTATCGTCATTTGTTGTTTTCGTGGTTGCTGTATTTAATAAAAGTCATCATGTTCACTGCAACGCTGCGCATTGGTCCGCTCCTTTAGACGATCGTGACAGAATAACCCACCAAAAAAGGACCAAGCAGCGCGTCCAGGAGCAAAGGGTCTGGACATGGGAGGAACTGTTGGACGGTAAAGGGTCCTGGACGTGGGAAGAAATCCTGGACGGCATGGATCGCCGTCCATGGAGCGAAAACAGAGGAGAGGCGACGGAGAGAGGAGCAACGGCGTCGGCAGAGCCAACGTCGGAAGGACGAGAGGCAACCCCCAAGAAATTTTTTGGGGGGCACATGGCTTGGGCGACGGAGCAGCAGGAGGCTGCCACAAGGCAGAGTCAGAGGGCTGCCAGGTTAAGGGGGCTGACGGAGGCAGAGAAGGGACGGATTCAGTGGGCTACCAGGTCAAGGGGGCTACTGGGTAAAGCAGGGAAGGAAGGTGTTGAGGCACGGCGTGAGGTACTGGGGTGTGTAACCAGTTCGGTCCGGCCCGTTCCTAGTCCCGAGGTGCAGCCAGTAGTGTGTGTTCCCCGTGCGGGGTACGGCCTGTTCCGGTCCCTCGCACTAAGTGTAAGGTGCGCGTCGCCAGCCCGGGTTCGGCCTGTTCCTGCCATACGCACCAAGGATGCGGTGCGCGTCGCCAGCTCAGCCCGGCCTGTTCCTACTCCACGCACCAGGGATACGGTGCGCTTCGCCAGCCCAGCCCGGCCTGTTCCTACTCCACGCACCAGGGATACGGTGCGTCCCCAGGGCCAAGCATGCCCTGTTGCTGCTTCCCGCACTAGCCCTGAGATGCGTGTCCTCAGCCCGGTACCTCCAGTTCCGGCACCACGCATCAGGCCTACGGTGCGTCCCCAGGGCCAAGCATGCCCTGTTGCTGCTTCCCGCACTAGCCCTGAGATGCGTGTCCTCAGCCCGGTACCTCCAGTTCCGGCACCACGCATCAGGCCTACGGTGCGTCCCCAGGGTCCAGCATGCCCTGTTGCTTCTCCCCGCACTAGCCCCTGAGATGCGTGTCCTCAGCCCGGTACCTCCTGTTCCGGCACCATGCACCAGGCCTTCGATGCGCCTCAGACGGCCAGAGTCTGCCATCTGCCCAACGGGCCTGAACTGCCCGTCTGCCCTAAGCCTGCAAAGCCGCCCCGTCTGCCATGAGCCATCAGAGCCGTCCGCCAGACCGGAGCCGCTAGAGCCTTCCGTCAGACAGGATCAGCCAGAGCCTTCCGCCAGACAGGATCAGCCAGAGCCTTCTGCCAGACAGGATCAGCCAGAGCCTTCTGCCAGACAGGATCAGCCAGAGCCTTCTGCCAGACAGGATCAGCCAGAGCCTTCCGCCAGACAGGATCAGCCAGATCCGTCAGTCGGCCATGAGCAGCCAGATCCGTCCAGCCAGCCACGAGCAGCCAGATCCGTCCAGCCAGCCATGAGCAGCCAGATCCGTCAGCCAGCCATGAGCAGCCAGATCCGTCAGCCAGCCATGAGCAGCCAGATCCGTCAGCCAGCCATGAGCAGCCAGATCCGTCAGCCAGCCATGAGCAGCCAGATCCGTCAGCCAGCCATGAGCAGCCAGATCCGTCAGTCAGCCACGAGCAGCCAGATCCGTCAGCCAGCCATGAGCCGTCCAGCCAGGATCCGCCAGAGCCGTCCAGCCGGGATCCGCCAGAGCCGTCCCAGCCAGGAGCGCCAGCCAGCCAGGATCCGCCAGAGCCAGCCAGCCAGGATCCGCCATTTAGTCAGGTGCTGCCCCTTAGCTCGGTGTTGCTCCTTATCCTGGTGCTGTCCCTTATCCTGGTGCTGTCCCTTAGCCTGGTACTGCCCCCTTAGTCCGGTACTGCCCTTAGTCCGGTACTGCCCCGTAGTCCGGTGCTGCCCCTTAGTCGGTGCTGCCCCTCTAGCCCGGTGCTGCCCCTTAGTCCGGTACTGCCCGTAGTCCGGTGCTGCCCCCTTAGTCGGTGCTGCCCCTTGTTCCGGTGCTGCCCCCTTGTTCCGGTGCCGCCCTTATACCGGTGCTGCCCCTTATCCCGGTGCTGCCCCTTAGGCCGATGCTGCCCCTTAGTCCGGTGTTGCCCCTTAGTCCAGGTGGGGTTAGTTGGAGGTGGTCATTGGGAGGAGGCTACCGAAGCAGGTTGTGACTGTGGTGGGGTGGGGATCACGACCGGGGCCAGAGCCGCCACCGTGGACAGACGCCCACCCAGACCCTCCCCTAGTCCTGATGTTGGTGCGCCCGGAGTTCGCACCTTTAGGGGGAGTACTGTGACACTCTGGCTCTAGGACTTTGTATGTGAGCTAGAGTGTATGTTGTTTTGTTGGGGATTTGGGTGTTTTTCTATGTTGGTAGTTCTGTCGGGTGTATTTCTATGTTTGCAGGTCTGTGGGTTGTTTTTCTAGGTGGTTGTATGTTGTAGTCAATGACTCCCAATCGGAGGTAACGAGTGTCAGCTGTCGGCTCGTTATCTCTGATTGGGAGCCATATTTAAACTGTCAGTTTTCACCTTTGTTTTGTGGGTTATTGTTCCAAGTTAAGGTATTGTTCCAGTGTTCTATGTTCTGTCGGTGTCACAGAGGACTTCACGTATCGTCATTTGTTGTTTTCGTGGTTGCTGTATTTAATAAAAGTCATCATGTTCACTCGCAACGCTGCGCATTGGTCCGCTCCTTTAGACGATCGTGACAATAATTTATGGCTCTGGTGTATTACCAAGTGATGTGTCATACATCATAATGTATGGCTCTGGTGTATTACCAAGTGATGTGTCATACATCATAATTTATGGCTCTGGTATATACCAAATGATGTGTCATACATCATAATTTATGGCTCTGGTGTATTACCAAGTGATGTGTCATACATCATAATGTATGGCTCTGGTATATACCAAATTATGTTTAATGTATCCTGATGTATCACTCAGTTGGTAATATGATAATCCTCTACACCATCAAATAAATGGTGAAATTGGACAAGCTTTGGACTTGACCACATCACCAGACCTCCCCATGAAGGAACACATGTTCATGACAATTCAACCAGTCAAGGATCTTTTCATTTGGATCTGAAGACAAGAGGTAGGAAGTCAACACAAATTGAACTTTTTAGTTTCTCACTGAACAGCTCAAGCGGACTACTGGGTTAATTACTTTTCTACTCAACCATTGTCACAAACAAATGATTCAACTTGTGGGCTTTCAGGTTGAAACTAAATACACTTGGGGTACATCCCAAATGGTGCCCTATTCCCTAGTGCACTACCACAGGGCTTAGTCAAAAGTAGTGCACTATATAGGGAATAGGGTGCCATTTTGGGACATGTTCTTGTTGTCTCAACTAACAGCAACTGTCCATAGAATACTTTCCACCATCTGCAGTGTATGTGACTAGCCCCCTCTAGTGGCCGCTAGAAGTAGTTCACCTGATAGAGAAGCTCTTCCATTAATCGGAGGAGGGTGAAGTTGCATAGACACTGATCTTGGGTCAGTTTTGCATTTTCCCCACTAATGGTTAAGGTCAAGATTGAGGAGGCTGAAGCTGATCCTAGATCTGTACCTTGGGGAAACATGTCCAATCATGTCCAGTCTAGACGGATGAGTGACGCTCGCTCTCAGGCTTGTTTACTAAATTGCACTGCAGGTGTTTATAAAACTACATAGCAATACGTAGAATGACATAGTACTACACTGTACACTGGACAGAGAGGCAGCGACTGGGAGAGCCGTAGCTTCTTAGTTGGTGGCCAGGGTCTGGTCCACGGCTCGGTGACGCGGGGGAACACAGAGAGGGGTAGAGGTGGAGCAAACGGCTGCTGCCCTGCGACACAATACCAACCAGGGGCCAGGTGTTGTCCTTCTCACAGACCAGCGGGGCCACCAGAGTCACCTTGATACACACAGAGAGAGAGAGGGAGCTGAGCTGGGACTAATATATGTGTTTAGAGGGTTAAATTACATCAGGTCCATATAAGACCAGATGAACACTAGATAGATTAACACTAGAGCGATGAACACTAGGGATATGAAGACTAGAGAGAGACTGGGGATAGAACACTAGCGATATGAACACAGGGATAGAACACAGGGATATGAAGACTAGAGAGAGAGAGGGAGAGAGAGAGCGAAAGAGGAAAGAGAGAGAGAGAGAGAGAGAGAGAGAGAGAGAGAGAGAGAGGGAGGAAGAGAGAGAGAGAAAGAGAGAGATAGAGAGAGATAGAGAGAGAGGGAGAGAGCGATAGAGAGAGAAAGAGAGAGAGAGATAGAGAGAGAGGGAGAGAGCGATCGAGAGAGAAAGAGAGAGAGAGCGAGAGAGAGAGAGAGAGAGATAGAGAGAGAGGTCTCACCATGTTGGAGGTAGCTCCAGCACCATCGGCACAGATCATGACATTGGAGATTTGGCTGCTCCAGTGCTGCTTGCACTGCTCATTGGACAGCAGGGGCAGAGCAGCTTGCTGCAGCTTTTTGGGGGTGATGGGAGGGAGGGAGACAGCGGGACAGGGAGGGAGGGAGACAGCGAGACAGAGAGGGAGGGAGACAGGAAGGGAGGGAAGGAAGGAGACAGGGAGGGAGGGAGACAGGAAGAGAGACAGGAAGGGAGGGAGACAGGGAGGGAGGGAGGGAGGGAGGGAGGGAGGGAGGGAGGGAGGGAGGGAGGGAGGGAAGGAGAAAGTGGGGGAGAGAGACAGGGAGGGAGAGCATGTTTCAACTCATCCAATATCTTGCGGAGGGGCGGGGAGCACATTTCAACTGGTGGTTGTACATACTGTAGCCCTCTATAACTATGATCCTAACTCTGAACAATGACAGATTATAACTATGATCATAACTCTGAACAATGACACATTATAACTATGATCATAACTTGAACAATGACACATTATAACTATGACCATAACTCAGAACAATGACACATTATAACTATGATCATAACTCTGAACAATGACACGTTATAACTATGACCATAACTCAGAACAATGACACATTATAACTATGATCATAACTCTGAACAATGACACATTATAACTATGATCATAACTCTGAACAATGACACATTATAACTATGATCATAACTCTGAACAATGACACATTATAACTATGACCATAACTCAGAACAATGACACATTATAACTATGACCATAACTCTGAACAATGACACATCATAACTATGATCATAACTCTGAACAATGACACATCATAACTATGATCATAACTCTGAACAATGACACATTATAACTATGATCATAACTCTGAACAATGACACATTATAACTATGATCATAACTCTGAACAATGACACGTTATAACTATGATCATAACTCTGAACAATGACACATTATAACTATGATCATAACTCTGAACAATGACACATTATAACTATGATCATAACTCTGAACAATGACACGTTATAACTATGATCATAACTCTGAACAATGACACATTATAACTATGATCATAACTCTGAACAATGACACATTATAACTATGATCATAACTCTGAACAATGACACATTATAACTATGATCATAACTCTGAACAATGACACATTATAACTATGATCATAACTCTGAACAATGACACATTATAACTATGATCATAACTCTGAACAATGACACGTTATAACTATGATCATAACTCTGAACAATGACACATTATAACTATGATCATAACTCTGAACAATGACACATTATAACTATGATCATAACTCTGAACAATGACACATTATAACTATGACCATAACTCTGAACAATGACACATTATAACTATGATCATAACTCTGAACAATGACACGTTATAACTATGATCATAACTCTGAACAATTACACATTATAACTATGACCATAACTCAGATCAATGACACATTATAACTATGATCATAACTCTGAACAATGACACATTATAACTATGACCATAACTCTGAACAATGACACATTATAACTATGATCATAACTCTGAACAATGACACGTTATAACTATGACCATAACTCAGAACAATGACACATTATAACTATGATCATAACTCTGAACAATGACACATCATAACTATGATCATAACTCTGAACAATGACACATCATAACTATGATCATAACTCTGAACAATGACACATTATAACTATGATCATAACTCTGAACAATGACACATTATAACTATGATCATAACTCTGAACAATGACACGTTATAACTATGATCATAACTCTGAACAATGACACATTATAACTATGATCATAACTCTGAACAATGACACATTATAACTATGATCATAACTCTGAACAATGACACGTTATAACTATGATCATAACTCTGAACAATGACACATTATAACTATGATCATAACTCTGAACAATGACACATTATAACTATGATCATAACTCTGAACAATGACACATTATAACTATGATCATAACTCTGAACAATGACACATTATAACTATGATCATAACTCTGAACAATGACACATTATAACTATGATCATAACTCTGAACAATGACACGTTATAACTATGATCATAACTCTGAACAATGACACATTATAACTATGATCATAACTCTGAACAATGACACATTATAACTATGATCATAACTCTGAACAATGACACATTATAACTATGACCATAACTCTGAACAATGACACATTATAACTATGATCATAACTCTGAACAATGACACATTATAACTATGATCATAACTCTGAACAATGACACATTATAACTATGACCATAACTCTGAACAATGACACATTATAACTATGACCATAACTCTGAACAATGACACATTATAACTATGATCATAACTCTGAACAATGACACACTAGAGTCCAACCTTTCCAAACATCCACCTGAGAGGAAACACAGCTTCTAGACACCTAACCTCCATGTTGACGACGTGTTACAAGCAGGGATACACACATGGAATTAAAACAAGAATACTGCACACTGATGTGTACTATTAACAGTACTATTGTATATCTAGAGTATTGGCTCACCGTCGTAGCGCTGCAGACCTCATCCGGAGGTCACGCACTTCATGGCAGGGGTGAAGACATCAGTGGACTCGGCCAGGCAGACGGGGGAAACATTAGTGTTCAGGCGAGCAGGGGGTGGCCAGCTTGATCAGGGTGATGTCAATGTTGATGGTACGGGGGTTCCAGTCAGGGTGGGTGAACACCTAAGGAGAGGTGAGGGGGAGGGAAGGGGGTAGGAGAGGTGAGGGGAAGGGGTACGAGAGGTGAGGGGAAGGGGGTAGGAGAGGTGAGGGGGAGGGGTAGGAGAGGTGAGGGGAAGGGGGTAGGAGAGGTGAGGGGAAGGGGGGTAGGAGAGGTGAGGGGGAGGGGGGTAGGAGAGGTGAGGGGAAGGGAAGGGGGTAGGAGAGGTGAGGGGAAGGGGAGGAGAGGTGAGGGGAAGGGGGTAGGGAGAGGTGAGGGGAAGGGGGTAGGAGAGGTGAGGGGAAGGGGGTAGGAGAGGTGAGGGGAAGGGGGTAGGAGAGGTGAGGGGAAGGGGGTAGGAGAGGTGAGGGGAAGGGGGTAGGAGAGGTGAGGGGGAGGGGGTAGGAGAGGTGAGGGGAGGGGGTAGGAGAGGTGAGGGGGGAGGGTAGGAGAGGTGAGGGGAAGGGGGTAGGAGAGGTGAGGGGGAGGGGTAGGAGAGGTGAGGGGAAGGGGGTAGGAGAGGTGAGGGGAAGGGGGTAGGAGAGGTGAGGGGGGGGGGTAGGAGAGGTGAGGGGAAGGGGGTAGGAGAGGTGAGGGGGAGGGGGTAGGAGAGGTGAGGGGAAGGGGGTAGGAGAGGTGAGGGGAAGGGGGTAGGAGAGGTGAGGGGAAGGGAAGGGGATAGTCCTTGTATCAATAGCTCTGTCTATGAATTTGAGAGTGGTTACATTTCTCCGGCCCCATCCCTCAGCTTTTTACCGAAACAGGGGTGGGGAGAGCGGTTGGTTATTGTTGATTGGCACTTTAATGAAACATCCTCAACCATGGGTGTCTAACTTTACAAATGGTTTCAGACTAACATCACGAGGGTTAGTAGCACACAATATATAATGAGAACAGTAATGGTCCAAGAACAGAGCCTTGAGGAAAACCAACATTTAAACAAGAGAAGACTGTAGCTCAGGAGTCCCCAATTATATTTACGTTTTACATTTTACATTTTAGTCATTTAGCAGACGCTCTTATCCAGAGCGACTTACAGTTAGTGCATACATTAATTTTTTTCATACTCAGCCGTGGGCCAATTATTCCTTGAGCGGATGGTCGGGGGGGCTGGAACATAGATATAAATAATTTGTAGAATGCAAATAGATATAGAATGACAAAAACAGAACCATTTCAAACCTCGGTTACATTGTTACGTTGGGATACGATCACATGCTTTTCTATTTATGCGTGGGAATACTTGGGAACAGATGTCCTCAATTAAAACTCACTTTGAACTAATTTCCTGCTGATTTTACTGTATTTTATGTCCAACAACAACAATTATTTGATTAAAACTATAATTTTGATATCATGGATGGTCAGTCCTGCTCAGAAAACTTGGGGGGCCAAATACAATCCCTGGGCTATTGGGGAACCCTGAGATAGAACGAACTACAAAAATCTCTGAAGCTGTAGACTCTTATCTCCCTCACTATCTTTAAGCATCAGTTGTCAGAGCAGCTTACCGATCACTGCACCTGTCCACAGCCCATCTGTAATTAGCCCACCCAACTACCTCATCCCCATATTGTTATTTACATTGTTATTTATTTTGCTCATTTGCACCCCAGTATCTCTATTTTGCACATCATCTTCTGCACATCTGTTACTCCAGTGTTAATACTAAATTGTAATTATTTTTTGCACACACTATATATAGATCTTCTATTTTCTATTGTGTTATTGACTGTACGTTGTGTTTACCCCATATGTAACTCGGCGTTTTTGTTTTTATCACACTGCTTTGCTTTATCTTGACCAGGTCGCAGTTGTAAATGAGAACTTGTTCTCAACTGGCTTACCTGGTTAAATAAAGGTTAACTAAAAATAAATACTACTAGGATCCTACTAGGATCTTACGGCTAATCCCACAATCCTAATACTACAATGACTTTCCCTGCAGCGTTTACTATCATGAGCCTATCATGAGTATGTAATATCATGAGCCTATCATGAGTATGTAATATCATGAGCCTACCCAGCGTCAGTGTCAGTCTAACATGAGCCTATCATGAGTATGTAATATCATGAGCCTATCATGAGTATGTACCTGTATCTTGGCCAGGTCGCAGTTGTAAATTAGAACTTGTTCTCAACTGGCTTCTTACCTGGTTAAATAAAGGTGAAATAAAATAAAATAAAAGAAGAGTGATAACTCTAACCAAGAGTTCAAATCTACTGAGGATAGAAGAGCAGACTGTTGGCGTAACCACCTTAGGAGGCGCTGACGAAAGCCAGACAGGCGACGAGCCAGAGGAAAGCCATTGTGACGATGTGACATTCTAAAGGACGTTGGACCCTACTTATTCCCAAACCCCAATCAGAGTCGAACGAAAAGGAGCCCAGGGTTTGTCCACCTCACCCCAGAACGGAGGATAACCCCGGTAGAATATTAACTCCAAAGGGTTACTTTTCCAGTGGGGAGGGGGGATATTTCCAGCTGCTTATCACCACCAGGTAACTGGAAAGTTCTCAGCCCTGTCCTTTACTGCACACCAAGAGCACCAAGTTCTCAGCCCTGTCCTTTACTGCCCACCAAGAGCACCAAGTTCTCAGCCCTGTCCTTTACTGCCCACCAAGAGCACCAAGTTCTCAGCCCTGTCCTTTACTGCCCACCAAGAGCACCAAGTTCTCAGCCCTGTCCTTTACTGCCCACCAAGAGCACCAAGTTCTCAGCCCTGTCCTTTACTGCCCACCAAGAGCACCAGACCAGAGGGGTGTAGCAATTCACGGCATTCAGGGGTCTGGTGGAGTGCTGTGCAGAGGAAAGAGTACTGATCTAGGATCAGTTTAGCCTTTTAGATCGTAACGAAGAAGACAACAAGGACAGGGGGGGGGGCTGATCCTAGATCAGCCACTCCTACTCTGAGAGGCTTTGTGGATGTGGGCCCTGGTGTACTGCAGTGTTCGGAATAGCAACGGCTCTCTAACTCTGAGAGGCTTTGTGGATGTGGGCCCTGGTGTACTGCAGTGTTCGGAATAGCAACGGCTCTCTAACTCTGAGAGGCTTTGTGGATGTGGGCCCTGGTGTACTGCAGTGTTCGGAATAGCAACGGCTCTCTAACTGTCAGAGGCACTGGTCCTCGCAGACCCAACCGTGACCTGCCCTTGACCTCTGACCTCTTACTTATCGAACAACTCCCAGGTTTCATCGAGACATGAATGAAGCATTTCTTACAGCAGTAACACTTTTCAAATACACTGTACCATCCGTGATTTCTAGGTACCCATCTGCGGGTAATGTTGTGTCAGTTAGGTACCCATCTGACAGTCATGTTGTGTCATAGTGTCAGAGGGCTGTGTCAGAGGGCTGTGTCAGAGTGTCATAGGGCTGTGTCATAGGGCTGTGTCAGAGGGCTGTGTCAGAGGGCTGTGTTAGAGGGCTGTGTCAGAGGGCTGTGTCAGAGGGCTGTGTCATAGGGCTGTGTTAGAGGGCTGTGTCATAGTGTCATAGGGCTGTGTTAGAGGGCTGTGTCAGAGGGCCGTGTCAGAGGGCCGTGTCATAGGGCTGTGTCATAGGGCTGTGTTAGAGGGCTGTGTCAGAGGGCTGTGTCAGAGGGCTGTGTTAGAGGGCTGTGTCATAGTGTCAGAAGGCTGTGTCATAGGGCTGTGTCAGAGGGCTGTGTCATAGTGTCAGAAGGCTGTGTCATAGGGCTGTGTCAGAGGGCTGTGTCAGAGGGCTGTGTCAGAGGGCTGTGTCATAATGTCAGAGGGCTGTGTCAGAGGGCTGTGTCATAGTGTCAGAGGGCTGTGTCAGAGGGCTGTGTCAGAGGGCTGTGTCAGAGGGCTGTGTCATAATGTCAGAGGGCTGTGTCATAATGTCAGAGGGCTGTGTTAGAGGGCTGTGTCAGAGGGCTGTGTCATAGTGTCAGAGGGCTGTGTCAGAGGGCTGTGTCAGAGGGCTGTGTCATAGTGTCAGAGGGCTGTGTCAGAGGGCTGTGTCAGAGGGCTGTGTCATAGTGTCAGAGGGCTGTGTCATAGGGCTGTGTCATAGTGTCAGAGGGCTGTGTCAGAGGGCTGTGTCAGAGGGCTGTGTCAGAGGGCTGTGTCATAGTGTCAGAGGGCTGTGTCAGAGGGCTGTGTCAGAGGGCTGTGTCAGAGGGCTGTGTCAGAGGGCTGTGTCATAGGGCTGTGTCAGAAGGCTGTGTCAGAGGGCTGTGTCAGAGGGCTGTGTCAGAGGGCTGTGTCAGAGGGCTGTGTCATAGTGTCAGAGGGCTGTGTCATAGGGCTGTGTCATAGTGTCAGAGGGCTGTGTCAGAGGGCTGTGTCAGAGGGCTGTGTCAGAGGGCTGTGTCATAGTGTCAGAGGGCTGTGTCAGAGGGCTGTGTCAGAGGGCTGTGTCAGAGGGCTGTGTCAGAGGGCTGTGTCATAGGGCTGTGTCAGAAGGCTGTGTCAGAGGGCTGTGTCAGAGGGCTGTGTCAGAGGGCTGTGTCAGAGGGCTGTGTCATAGGGCTGTGTCAGAAGGCTGTGTCATAGTGCTGTGTCAGAGGGCTGTGTCAGAGGGCTGTGTCATAGGGCTGTGTCAGAAGGCTGTGTCAGAGGGCTGTGTCAGAGGGCTGTGTCAGAGGGCTGTGTCAGAGGGCTGTGTCATAGGGCTGTGTCAGAAGGCTGTGTCATAGTGCTGTGTCAGAAGGCTGTGTCAAAGGGCTGTGTCAGAGGGCTGTGTCAGAGGGCTGTGTCATAGGGCTGTGTCAGAGGGCTGTGTCAGAGGGCTGTGTCAGAGGGCTGTGTCATAGGGCTGTGTCAGAAGGCTGTGTCATAGTGCTGTGTCAGAGGGCTGTGTCAGAGGGCTGTGTCAGAGGGCTGTGTCAGAGGGCTGTGTCATAGGGCTGTGTCAGAGGGCTGTGTCAGAGGGCTGTGTCATAGGGCTGTGTCAGAGGGCTGTGTCATAGTGCTGTGTCAGAGGGCTGTGTCAGAGGGCTGTGTCAGAGGGCTGTGTCAGAGGGCTGTGTCAGAGGGCTGTGTCAGAGGGCTGTGTCATAGGGCTGTGTCAGAGGGCTGTGTCAGAGGGCTGTGTCATAGGGCTGTGTCAGAGGGCTGTGTCATAGGGCTGTGTCAGAGGGCTGTGTCATAGGGCTGTGTCAGAGGGCTGTGTCAGAGGGCTGTGTCCCTCCTACAATAAGAATCAATCCTTCCTTGACCGGCAAATTAATTGTGACAGACTTTCAATGTCTTTCAACTATAAAATTGTTTTAATATTGATTTATTTATGTATTGATACTTTACTACAGTGGGGGGGAAAAATTGTTTAGTCAGGACGACTTATTTTCCACCATAATTTGCAAATAAATTCATAAAAAATCCTACAATGTGATTTTCTGGATTTTCTTTTCTCATTTTGTCTGTCATAGTTGACGTGTACCTATGATGAAAATTACAGGCCTCTCTCATCTTTTTAAGTGGGAGAACTTGCACAATTGGTGGCTGACTAAATACTTTTTCCCCACTGTAAGTGTTTTAATATGTTTGGACTGTATATGTTTAAAACCCAATCAGGATCCTTTTTCTATTTCTGTTGTTTAGGGGGGATATATAGGGGACAGTGGGGAGGGCTGGGGACAGTGGGGATATATAGGAGACGGGGATATATAGGGTACAGTGGGGATATATAGGGGACAGTGGGGATATATAGGGGACAGTGGGGATATATAGAGGACAGTGGGGATGTATAGGGGACAGTGGGGATATATAGGGGACAGTGGGGATATATAGGGGACAGTGGGGATATATAGGGGACAGTGGGGATGTATAGGGGACAGTGGGGATGTATAGGGGACAGTGGGGATATATAGGGGACAGTGGGGATGTATAGGGGACAGTGGGGAGGGCTGGGGACAGTGGGGATATATAGGGGACAGTGGGGATGTATAGGGGACAGTGGGGATATATAAGGGACAGTGGGGAGGGATGGGGACAGTGGGGATATATAGGGGACAGTGGGGATATATAGGGGACAGTGGGGATATATAGGGGACAGTGGGGATATATAAGGGACAGTGGGGATATATAGGGGACAGTGGGGATGTATAGAGGACAGTGGGGATGTATAGGGGACAGTGGGGATATATAGGGGACAGTGGGGATATATAGGGGACAGTGGGGATATATAGGGGACAGTGGGGATGTATAGGGGACAGTGGGGATGTATAGGGGACAGTGGGGATATATAGGGGACAGTGGGGATGTATAGGGGACAGTGGGGAGGGCTGGGGACAGTGGGGATATATAGGAGACGGGGATATATAGGGTACAGTGGGGATATATAGGGGACAGTGGGGATATATAGGGGACAGTGGGGATATATAGGGGACAGTGGGGATATATAGGGGACAGTGGGGATGTATAGGGGACAGTGGGGATATATAGGGGACAGTGGGGATATATAGGGGACAGTGGGGATATATAGGGGACAGTGGGGATATATAGAGGACAGTGGGGATGTATAGGGGACAGTGGGGATATATAGGGGACAGTGGGGATATATAGGGGACAGTGGGGATATATAGGGGACAGTGGGGATGTATAGGGGACAGTGGGGATGTATAGGGGACAGTGGGGATATATAGGGGACAGTGGGGATGTATAGGGGACAGTGGGGAGGGCTGGGGACAGTGGGGATATATAGGGGACAGTGGGGATATATAAGGGACAGTGGGGATATATAGGGGACAGTGGGGATGTATAGGGGACAGTGGGGATGTATAGGGGACAGTGGGGATGTATAGGGGACAGTGGGGATATATAGAGGACAGTGGGGAGGGATGGGGACAGTGGGGATATATAGGGGACAGTGGGGATGTATAGGGGACAGTGGGGATATATAGGGGACAGTGGGGAGGGATGGTGGCAGTGGGGATATATAGGGGACAGTGGGGATATATAGGGGACAGTGGGGATGTATAGGGGACAGTGGGGAGGGATGGGGACAGTGGGGAGGGATGGGGATATATAGGGGACAGTGGGGAGAGATGGGGACAGTGGGGAGGGCTGGGGACAGTGGGGAGGGCTGGGGACAGTGGGGAGAGATGGGGACAGTGGGGAGGGCTGGGGACAGTGGGGAGAGATGGGGACAGTGGGGAGAGATGAGGACAGTGGGGAGAGATGGGGACAGTGGGGAGGGCTGGGGACAGTGGGGAGGGCGGGGGATATATAGGGGACAGTGGGGAGGGCTGGGGATATATAGGGGACAGTGGGGAGGGCTGGGGACAGTGGGGAGGGTTGGGGACAGTGGGGAGGGCTGGGGATATATAGGGGACAGTGGGGAGGGCTGGGGACAGTGGGGAGGGCTGGGGACAGTGGGGAGGGCTGGGGATATATAGGGGACAGTGGGGAGGGATGGGGACACTGGGGAGGGATGGGGATATATAGGGGACAGTGGGGAGGGATGGGGACAGTGGGGAGGGCTGGGGATATATAGGGGACAGTGGGGAGGGCTGGGGATATATAGGGGACAGTGGGGAGAGATGGGGACAGTGGGGAGGGCTGGGGACAGTGGGGAGGGATGGGGACAGTGGGGAGGGATGGGGATATATAGCGTTTTACCACAAAACATGATTATTTGGCTCTCTAAAATAAAATTACCTTGCAATATATTTCAAATAAATAATGTCAGTCTTTTCACTGGCCCATGTCATGGTAAGATCAATAATGTCAGTCTTTTCACTGGCCCATGTCATGGTAAGATTCATCATGTCAGTCTTTTCACTAGCCCATGTCATGGTAAGATTCATCATGTCTCTTTTCACTGGCCTATGTCATGGTAAGATTCATCATGTCTCTTTTCACTGGCCCATGTCATGGTAAGATTCATCATGTCTCTTTTCACTAGCCCATGTCATGGTAAGATTCATCATGTCTCTTTTCACTGGCCCATGTCATGGTAAGATTCATCATGTCAGTCTTTTCACTGGCCCATGTCATGGTAAGATTAATCATGTCAGTCTTTTCACTAGCCCATGTCATGGTAAGATTCATCATGTCTCTTTTCACTGGCCTATGTCATGGTAAGATTCATCATGTCTCTTTTCACTGGCCCATGTCATGGTAAGATTCATCATGTCTCTTTTCACTGGCCCATGTCATGGTAAGATTCATCATGTCTCTTTTCACTGGCCCATGTCATGGTAAGATTCATCATGTCTCTTTTCACTGGCCCATGTCATGGTAAGATTCATCATGTCAGTCTTTTCACTGGCCCATGTCATGGTAAGATTCATCATGTCAGTCTTTTCACTAGCCCATGTCATGGTAAGATTCATCATGTCTCTTTTCACTGGCCCATGTCATGGTAAGATTCATCATGTCTCTTTTCACTGGCCCATGTCATGGTAAGATTCATCATGTCTCTTTTCACTGGCCCATGTCATGGTAAGATTCATCATGTCAGTCTTTTCACTAGCCCATGTCATGGTAAGATTCATCATGTCTCTTTTCACTGGCCCATGTCATGGTAAGATTCATCATGTCTCTTTTCACTGGCCCATGTCATGGTAAGATTCATCATGTCAGTCTTTTCACTGGCCCATGTCATGGTAAGATTCATCATGTCTCTTTTCACTGGCCCATGTCATGGTAAGATTCATCATGTCAGTCTTTTCACTAGCCCATGTCATGGTAAGATGAATCATGTCTCTTTTCACTGGCCCATGTCATGGTAAGATTCATCATGTCAGTCTTTTCACTGGCCCATGTCATGGTAAGATGAATCATGTCTCTTTTCACTGGCCCATGTCATGGTAAGATTCATCATGTCAGTCTTTTCACTGGCCCATGTCATGGTAAGATGAATCATGTCTCTTTTCACTGGCCCATGTCATGGTAAGATTCATCATGTCAGTCTTTTCACTAGCCCATGTCATGGTAAGATTCATCATGTCAGTCTTTTCACTAGCCCATGTCATGGTAAGATGAATCATGTCTCTTTTCACTGGCCCATGTCATGGTAAGATGAATCATGTCTCTTTTCACTGGCCCATGTCATGGTAAGATTCATCATGTCAGTCTTTTCACTAGCCCATGTCATGGTAAGATTCATCATGTCAGTCTTTTCACTAGCCCATGTCATGGTAAGATGAATCATGTCTCTTTTCACTGGCCCATGTCATGGTAAGATTCATCATGTCAGTCTTTTCACTGGCCCATGTCATGGTAAGATTCATCATGTCTCTTTTCACTGGCCCATGTCATGGTAAGATTCATCATGTCTCTTTTCACTGGCCCATGTCATGGTAAGATTCATCATGTCTCTTTTCACTGGCCCATGTCATGCTAAGATTCATCATGTCTCTTTTCACTAGCCCATGTCATGGTAAGATTCATCATGTCTCTTTTCACTAGCCCATGTCATGGTAAGATTCATCATGTCAGTCTTTTCACTAGCCCATGTCATGGTAAGATGAATCATGTCTCTTTTCACTGGCCCATGTCATGGTAAGATTCATCATGTCTCTTTTCACTGGCCCATGTCATGGTAAGATTCATCATGTCTCTTTTCACTGGCCCATGTCATGGTAAGATTCATCATGTCTCTTTTCACTGGCCCATGTCATGGTAAGATTCATCATGTCAGTCTTTTCACTAGCCCATGTCATGGTAAGATTCATCATGTCTCTTTTCACTGGCCCATGTCATGGTAAGATTCATCATGTCAGTCTTTTCACTAGCCCATGTCATGGTAAGATTCATCATGTCTCTTTTCACTAGCCCATGTCATGGTAAGATTCATCATGTCTCTTTTCACTGGCCCATGTCATGGTAAGATTCATCATGTCTCTTTTCACTGGCCCATGTCATGGTAAGATTCATCATGTCTCTTTTCACTGGCCCATGTCATGGTAAGATTCATCATGTCTCTTTTCACTAGCCCATGTCATGGTAAGATTCATCATGTCTCTTTTCACTGGCCCATGTCATGGTAAGATTCATCATGTCTCTTTTCACTGGCCCATGTCATGGTAAGATTCATCATGTCAGTCTTTTCACTAGCCCATGTCATGGTAAGATTCATCATGTCAGTCTTTTCACTAGCCCATGTCATGGTAAGATTCATCATGTCTCTTTTCACTGGCCCATGTCATGGTAAGATTCATCATGTCTCTTTTCACTAGCCCATGTCATGGTAAGATTCATCATGTCTCTTTTCACTAGCCCATGTCATGGTAAGATTCATCATGTCAGTCTTTTCACTAGCCCATGTCATGGTAAGATTCATCATGTCTCTTTTCACTGGCCCATGTCATGGTAAGATTCATCATGTCAGTCTTTTCACTAGCCCATGTCATGGTAAGATTCATCATGTCTCTTTTCACTGGCCCATGTCATGGTAAGATTCATCATGTCTCTTTTCACTGGCCCATGTCATGGTAAGATTCATCATGTCTCTTTTCACTGGCCCATGTCATGGTAAGATTCATCATGTCTCTTTTCACTGGCCCATGTCATGGTAAGATTCATCATGTCAGTCTTTTCACTGGCCCATGTCATGGTAAGATTCATCATGTCTCTTTTCACTGGCCCATGTCATGGTAAGATTCATCATGTCAGTCTTTTCACTGGCCCATGTCATGGTAAGATTCATCATGTCAGTCTTTTCACTGGCCCATGTCATGGTAAGATTCATCATGTCTCTTTTCACTAGCCCATGTCATGGTAAGATTCATCATGTCTCTTTTCACTAGCCCATGTCATGGTAAGATTCATCATGTCTCTTTTCACTAGCCCATGTCATGGTAAGATTCATCATGTCTCTTTTCACTGGCCCATGTCATGGTAAGATTCATCATGTCTGTCACTGTTACCTTTCTCCTGTGTTCTGAGAGAGCGAGACTATCCTTTGGGTAATATTTACCACAACCCAACATTGTCTCCACGATTTTTTCCATTTGTCATTTTCAAGAAATATTCCAACGAACGACCTTTTTTTTCGTAACCCCAAATGTTGCATAACGGTGTGAGAAAATGTCCCCTGTTATCTGCAGAGGGACAGGTGAGACACACACAGGGGGAGGAGGAGTATGCAGATTCAGACCCGTGGTTCCTGTATAAAAGACCCTCTGTGCGCCTTTACTCCATCACGCTGAAGACATGAACTGTCTACTGATCCTCTCCTGCCTTGCCTTCGCCGGTGCAGCCTACGGTGAGAAAATGTCCACGTGTCTGCCAATGTCTGCCTTTACATGAGTTGCAGGATAACCTCAGGGTGCTTTTTTTTAGTTGTTCAGTGTTTATTCTTTAGTTTTATTCACAGGTTTTTTTTCTCCCTGTGAAGCACATTGTGTTGCATTCCATGTCTGAAAATCTACTGTAGAAATAAAGCTTGATTTGATTTATTTATCGGGTAAAATAAACATTTGACTTGAGTGACTGCTCTACTCAATATCATTTCAAAGTGGTACTACACTAGGGCAACATTGTGTTAATATTCTGTATAGAGGAAACTGCCAACTGTTAGAATCTCTATTAGAGCAGCCAAACCAGACCCCCTAATCTCTGTCTCTGTCACCAGGCTGTGGCACCCCCGCAATCCAGCCTGTGGTGTCTGGTTACGCCCGCATCGTCAACGGTGAGGAGGCTGTGCCCGGCTCCTGGCCCTGGCAGGTGTCCCTCCAGGACTACACTGGATTCCACTTCTGCGGCGGCTCTCTGATCAACGAGAACTGGGTTGTGACAGCCGCCCACTGCAGCGTGAAGTGGGTGCTGGCTGCCGAGCCATAACCTTCATAAGTGTAGTAACTGGCTAAAAGCTAGCTAACGCTAACTAGCTAATAAAAAAAAAACTAGCTAAAAGCTGGATAATGCTAGTGCTAATGCTAATTAGCTGAAAAGGTGGCTAGCATATGGTTAACGTAGCTAAATTATGTTTATTTTGTGAAACTATTTCAGGACCTCTCACCGTGTGATCCTGGGAGAGCACGATCGCTCGTCCAACGCTGAGGACATCCAGACCATCAACGTTGGCCAGGTAAACTTCCACAAACAACTATTCCTACAACTTTTAACATCTATACTTTTATTATTTTAAGTAAAGATAAAAGATCAGTGAAAGTTCCACCTGGAAGTCACATCAGCTCAAATGATCAGTTCATGATCTGTTTTCGGTGAATTAAAACATTGAATCTTAAAATCTCAAATGTTTGTCGCCTTGTGCCCCTTACTAGGTGTTCAAGCACCCCAAGTACAACGGCTTCACGATCAACAACGACATCACCCTGATCAAGCTGGCCACCCCCGCCGTCCTGGGAACCCGTGTGTCCCCCGTGTGCGTCGCTGAGACCAACGATGACTTCGCCGGTGGCATGACGTGTGTGACCTCCGGCTGGGGTCTGACCCGCTACAACGGTAACCAATCGCTACAGCTTTTCCCATCAAGATCTTTCCAATCACCAGAGGTCTCATTGTAAAGTCAGACAAACCTTGGGTCGTTTTTCTTGACTAGCAGTACTGTTCGGTCTAGTTGAAAGATTCTGTTTCAATTGGCTCAGTCAATTTGAAATATTCAATTTCAGTTGGCTCAATCTATTTCAAAAATGATGTTTCAGTTGGCTTTCAGTCTTGCATTGCTAGTAGTCTTTTAACTATGTGAGAAAGATGGTGATTGGCTGGCCGGTTCTGTAGTGTTACCTGACCCTTTGGTGTCCTCTGGTTCCAGCTCCCGACACCCCCGCCCTGCTGCAGCAGGCTGCTCTTCCCCTGCTGACCAAGGCTCAGTGCCAGAAGTTCTGGGGCTCCAAGATCACCGACCTCATGATCTGCGCTGGAGCCGATGGCGCCTCTTCCTGCATGGTGAGTAACACAAACCATAGGGTTGCAAAATTCAGGCAAACTTCCTAAACATTCCTAGGGTTTCCAGAATTCCTAGCTGGAAGATTCCCAGATTTTTGCAAGCCTACACAAACCATATGGCACACTGACGCACTGTTACAGGCCATGACACTGAACCCACCACCGTCTGACTAATGGTGGTCACACTGACGCACTGTTACAGGCCATGACACTGAACCTACCACCGTCTGACTAATGGTGGTCACACTGACGCACTGTTACAGGCTTTTACACTGGCTTAAAACGTCGTTGCATCGATAATAGCTCGGTGTTTCCTTAGTTCTTCACTTTTTGGAAACAGCTGAGCACAAACTCTGAACATAAAAAGTGATCACCAGAGAGAGACTGACATTTGACAGACTCTTACCACAAACTCTGAACATAAAAAGTTACCACTAGAGAGAGACTGACATTTGACAGACTTACCACAAACTCTGAACATAAAAAGTGATCACCAGAGAGAGACTGACATTTGACAGACTCTAACTCTTTCTATGCTCCTTTCTGTGTTTCAGGGTGACTCTGGTGGCCCCCTGGTCTGTGAGAAGGCTGGTGCCTGGACCCTGGTCGGTATTGTGTCCTGGGGCAGTGGTACCTGCACCCCCACCATGCCCGGAGTGTACGCCCGCGTCACCGAGCTCCGCTCCTACATCGACCAGACCATCGCCTCCAACTAAGTCTTCAGTTTCATCTTCATAATAAATAAAAGTAGTTTCTAGTAACGTATTGGTTCCTTGGTGTTTCTTGAAACGTGGGTTTTGACAGTTAAAGCAGCAATCAGCAGTTGAAAGAATAACAAAGCATACTCGCCGCCACTGTTTCAGAAAAGCGGGGGGGATGGGGCTTGAGAAATGTAAACACTCTCAAATTCAAAGATAGAGCTATGGATGCAAGGACTGACCATCCATGATATCAACATTATAGTTTTGAGGCTATAGTTTTGAGGCTATAGTTTTGAGGCTATAGTTTTGAGGCTATAGTTTTGGGGTCCTGATGTGGTAAGACAGTTGAACTAAGCTCAATATCAACACACCCTCATCCCTAACAACACACCCTCATCCCTAACAACACACCCTCATCCCTAACAACACACCCTCATCACTAACAACACACCCTCATCCCTAACAACACACCCTCATCACTAACAACACCCCCTCATCCCTAACAACACACCCTCATCACTAACAACACACCCTCATCACTAACAACACACCCTCATAGCTAACAACACACCCTCATAGCTAACAACACACCCTCATCACTAACAACACACCCTCATCACTAACAACACCCCCTCATAGCTAACAACACACCCTCATCAATAACAACACACCCTCATCACTAACAACACACCCTCATAGCTAACAACACACCCTCATCGCTAACAACACACCCTCATCACTAACAACACACCCTCATAGCTAACAACACACCCTCATCACTAACAACACACCCTCATCACTAACAACACACCCTCATCACTAACAACACACCCTCATAGCTAACAACACACCCTCATCAATAACAACACACCCTCATCACTAACAACACACCCTCATCACTAACAACACACCCTCATCCCTAACAACACCCCCTCATCACTAACAACACACCCTCATCACTAACAACACACCCTCATAGCTAACAACACACCCTCATCCCTAACAACACACCCTCATAGCTAACAACACACCCTCATAGCTAACAACACACCCTCATAGCTAACAACACACCCTCATCCCTAACAACACACCCTCATCACTAACAACACACCCTCATCGCTAACAACACACCCTCATAGCTAACAACACACCCTCATAGCTAACAACACACCCTCATAGCTAACAACACACCCTCATCGCTAACAACACACCCTCATCACTAACAACACCCCCTCATAGCTAACAACACACCCTCATCACTAACAACACACCCTCATCACTAACAACACACCCTCATCACTAACAACACACCCTCATTGCTAACAACACACCCTCATCGCTAACAACACCCCCTCATAGCTAACAACACACCCTCATCACTAACAACACACCCTCATCACTAACAACACACCCTCATCACTAACAACACACCCTCATAGCTAACAACACACCCTCATCCCTAACAACACACCCTCATAGCTAACAACACACCCTCATAGCTAACAACACACCCTCATCCCTAACAACACACCCTCATCACTAACAACACACCCTCATCGCTAACAACACACCCTCATAGCTAACAACACACCCTCATAGCTAACAACACACCCTCATAGCTAACAACACACCCTCATAGCTAACAACACACCCTCATAGCTAACAACACACCCTCATAGCTAACAACACACCCTCATCACTAACAACACACCCTCATAGCTAACAACACACCCTCATAGCTAACAACATACCCTCATCACTAACAACACACCCTAATCCCTAACAACACACCCTCATAGCTAACAACACACCCTCATCACTAACAACACACCCTCATAGCTAACAACACACCCTCATCACTAACAACACACCCTCATAGCTAACAACACACCCTCATCACTAACAACACACCCTCATCACTAACAACACCCCCTCATTGCTAACAACACACCCTCATCGCTAACAACACACCCTCATCACTAACAACACACCCTCATAGCTAACAACACACCCTCATCGCTAACAACACACCCTAATCGCTAACAACACACCCTCATCACTAACAACACACCCTCATCACTAACAACACCCCCTCATTGCTAACAACACACCCTCATCACTAACAACACACCCTCATCACTAACAACACACCCTCATCCCTAACAACACACCCTCATTGCTAACAACACCCCCTCATTGCTAACAACACACCCTCATAGCTAACAACACACCCTAATCGCTAACAACACACCCTCATCACTAACAACACACCCTCATCACTAACAACACACCCTCATCCCTAACAACACACCCTCATTGCTAACAACACCCCCTCATTGCTAACAACACACCCTCATCACTAACAACACACCCTCATTGCTAACAACACACCCTAATCGCTAACAACACACCCTAATCGCTAACAACACCCCCTCATTGCTAACAACACACCCTCATCGCTAACAACACACCCTCATTGCTAACAACACCCCCTCATTGCTAACAACAACCCCTCAGCCCTAACAACACCCCCTCATTGCTAACAACACACCCTCATTGCTAACAACACCCCCTCATTGCTAACAACACACCCCCTCCCTAACAACACCCCATCATTGCTAACAACACACCCTCATTGTTAACAACACCTCCTCATTGCTAACAACACACCCTCACCCTAACAACACACCCTCATTGCTAACAACACCCCCTCATTGCTAACAACACCCCCTCATTGCTAACAACACCCCCTTATTGCTAACAACACACCCTCTTCCTAACAACACACCCTCTTCCTAACAACACACCCTCATTGCTAACAACACCCCCTCATCGCTAACAACACACCCTCATAGCTAACAACACCCCCATTGAACAAGTACCACAATACAAATACAGTGAGGGAAAAAAGTATTTGATCCCCGGCTGATTTTGTACGTTTGCCCACTGACAAATAAATTATCAGTCTATAATTTTAATGGTAGGTTTATTTGAACAGTGAGAGACAGAATAACAACAAAACAATCCAGAAAAACGCATGTCAAAAATGTTATAAATTGATTTGCATTTTAATGAGGGAAATAAGTATTGGACCCCTCTGCAAAACATGACTTAGTAGTAGGTGGCAAAACCCTTGTTGGCAATCACAGAGGTCAGACGTTTCTTGTAGTTGGCCACCAGGTTTGCACACATCTCAGGAGGGATTTTGTCCCACTCCTCTTTGCAGATCTTCTCCAAGTCATTAAGTTTTCGAGGCTGACGTTTGGCAACTCGAACCTTCAGCTCCCTCCACAGATTTTCTATGGGATTAAGGTCTGGAGACAGGCTAGGCCACTCCAGGACCTTAATGTGCTTCTTCTTGAGCCACTCCTTTGTTGCCTTGGCCGTGTGTTTTGGGTCATTGTCATGCTGGAAAACCCATCCACGACCCATTTTCAATGCCCTGGCTGAGGGAAGGAGGTTCTCACCCAAGATTTGACGGTACATGGCCCCGTCCATCGTCCCTTTGATGTGGTGAAGTTGTCCTGTCCCCTTAACAGAAAAACACCCCCAAAGCATAATGTTTCCACCTCCATGTTTGACGGTGGGGACGGTGTTCTTGGGGTCATAGGCAGCATTCCTCCTCCTCCAAACACGACGAGTTGAGTTGATGCCAAAGAGCACGATTTTGGTCTCATCTGACCACAACACTTTCACCCAGTTTTCCTCTGAATCATTCAGATGTTCATTGGCAAACTTCAGACAAGCATGTATATGTGCTTTCTTGAGCAGGGGGACCTTGCGGGCGCAGCAGGATTTCAGTCCTTCGCGGCGTAGTGTGTTACCAATTGTTTACTTGGTGACTATGGTCCCAGCTGCCTTGAGATCATTGACAAGATCCTCCCGTGTAGTTCTGGGCTGATTCCTCACCGTTCTCATGATCATTGCAACTCCACATGGTGAGATCTTGCATGGAGCCCCAGGCTGAGGGAGATTGACAGTCTTTTGTGTTTCTTCCATTTGCGAATAATCGCACCAACTGTTGTCACCTTCTCACCAAGCTGCTTGGCGATGGTCTTGTAGCCCATTCCAGCCTTGTGTAGGTCTACAATCTTGTCCCTGACATCCTTGGAGAGCTCTTTGGTCTTGGCCATGGTGGAGAGTTTGGAATCTGATTGATTGATTGCTTCTGTGGACAGGTGTCTTTTATACAGGTAACAAACTGAGATTAGGAGCACTCCCTTTTTGTTGTTGTTTTATTTTACTTTTTTATAAAAAATAAATGCACTGTAGGTTAAGGGCTGTAAGTAAGCATTTCACTGTAATGTCTGCACCTGTTGTATTTGGCGCATGTGGCCAATAAAATTTGATTTGATTTGATTTGATTTTCTGTGGACAGGTGTCTTTTATACAAGTAACAAGCTGAGATTAGGAGCACTCCCTTTAAGAGTGTGCTCCTAATCTTAGCTCATTACCTGTATAAAAGACACCTGGGAGCCAGAAATCTTTCTGATTGAGAGGGGGTCAAATACTTATTTCCCTCATTAAAATGCAAATCAATTTATAACATTTTTGACATGCGCTTTTCTGGATTTTGTTGTTGTTATTCTGTCTCTCACTGTTCAAATAAACCTACCATTAAAATTAGACTGATCATGTCTTTGTCAGTGGGCAAATGTACAAAATCAGCAGGGGATCAAATACTTTTTTCCCTAACTGTACCTGGGCATGTGGCTTGATGGATCACTCCACTTCAGCATCCATATGAACAACCTACAAGACTGGGCTTTCTGGACCACAACACATCCTGCTTCACCCGTCCCTCCAAAATCTCCCTGGTCAAGTCCTCCCTCTGTTCGGCTATGGTGACACTCTATACCGCCACGCCCCTAAAACCACTGGAGCTCTCTACTGGACACTGTACCACTCAGTCATCAGATTCACCACTGGAGCTCTCTACTGGACACTGTACCACTCAGTCATCAGATTCACCACTGGAGCTCTCTACTGGACACTGTACCACTCAGTCATCAGATTCACCACTGGAGTTCTCTACTGGACACTGTACCACTCAGTCATCAGATTCACCACTGGAGCTCTCTACTGGACACTGTACCACTTAGTCATCAGATTCACCACTGGAGCTCTCTACTGGACACTGTACCACTCAGTCATCAGATTCACCACTGGAGTTCTCTACTGGACACTGTACCACTCAGTCATCAGATTCACCACTGGAGCTCTCTACTGGATACTGTACCACTCAGTCATCAGATTCACCACTGGAGTCCTCTACTGGACACTGTACCACTCAGTCATCAGATTCACCACTGGAGCTCTCTACTGGACACTGTACCACTCAGTCATCAGATTCACCACTGGAGCTGTCTACTGGACACTGTACCACTCAGTCATCAGATTCACCACTGGAGCTCTCTACTGGACACTGTACCACTCAGTCATCAGATTCACCACTGGAGCTCTCTACTGGACACTGTACCACTCAGTCATCAGATTCACCACTGGAGCTCTCTACTGGACACTGTACCACTCAGTCTCAGATTCACCACTGGAGCTCTCTACTGGACACTGTATCACTCAGTCATCAGATTCACCACTGGAGCTCTCTACTGGACACTGTACCACTCAGTCATCAGATTCACCACTGGAGCTCTCTACTGGACACTGTACCACTCAGTCATCAGATTCACCACTGGAGCTCTCTACTGGACACTGTACCATTCAGTCATCAGATTCACCACTGTAGCTCTCTACTGGACACTGTACCACTCAGTCATCAGATTCACCACTGGAGCTCTCTACTGGACACTGTACCACTCAGTCATCAGATTCACCACTGGAGCTCTCTACTGGACACTGTACCACTCAGTCATCAGATTCACCACTGGAGTTCTCTACTGGACACTGTACCACTCAGTCATCAGATTCACCACTGGAGTTCTCTACTGGACACTGTACCACTCAGTCATCAGATTCACCACTGGAGCTCTCTACTGGATACTGTTCCACTCAGTCATCAGATTTACCACTGGAGTTCTCTACTGGACACTGTACCACTCAGTCATCAGATTCACCACTGGAGCTCTCTACTGGATACTGTACCACTCATTCATCAGATTCACCACTGGAGTCCTCTACTGGACACTGTACCACTCAGTCATCAGATTCACCACTGGAGCTCTCTACTGGACACTGTACCACTCAGTCATCAGATTCACCACTGGAGCTGTCTACTGGACACTGTACCACTCAGTCATCAGATTTACCACTGGAGCTCTCTACTGGACACTGTACCACTCAGTCATCAGATTCACCACTGGAGCTCTCTACTGGACACTGTACCACTCAGTCATCAGATTCACCACTGGAGCTCTCTACTGGACACTGTACCACTCAGTCATCAGATTCACCACTGGAGCTCTCTACTGGACACTGTACCACTCAGTCATCAGATTCACCACTGGAGCTCTCTACTGGACACTGTACCACTCAGTCTCAGATTCACCACTGGAGCTCTCTACTGGACACTGTATCACTCAGTCATCAGATTCACCACTGGAGCTCTCTACTGGACACTGTACCACTCAGTCATCAGATTCACCACTGGAGCTCTCTACTGGACACTGTACCACTCAGTCATCAGATTCACCACTGGAGCTCTCTACTGGACACTGTACCATTCAGTCATCAGATTCACCACTGTAGCTCTCTACTGGACACTGTACCACTCAGTCATCAGATTCACCACTGGAGCTCTCTACTGGACACTGTACCACTCAGTCATCAGATTCACCACTGGAGCTCTCTACTGGACACTGTACCACTCAGTCATCAGATTCACCACTGGAGTTCTCTACTGGACACTGTACCACTCAGTCATCAGATTCACCACTGGAGTTCTCTACTGGACACTGTACCACTCAGTCATCAGATTCACCACTGGAGCTCTCTACTGGATACTGTTCCACTCAGTTATCAGATTCACCACTGGAGTTCTCTACTGGACACTGTACCACTCAGTCATCAGATTCACCACTGGAGTTCTCTACTGGACACTGTACCACTCAGTCATCAGATTCACCACTGGAGCTCTCTACTGGACACTGTACCACTCAGTCATCAGATTCACCACTGGAGCTCTCTACTGGACACTGTACCACTCAGTCATCAGATTCACCACTGGAGCTCTCTACTGGACACTGTACCACTCAGTCATCAGATTCACCACTGGAGCTCTCTACTGGACACTGTACCACTCAGTCATCAGATTCACCACTGGAGCTCTCTACTGGACACTGTACCACTCAGTCATCAGATTCACCACTGGAGCTCTCTACTGGACACTGTACCACTCAGTCTCAGATTCACCACTGGAGCTCTCTACTGGACACTGTATCACTCAGTCATCAGATTCACCACTGGAGCTCTCTACTGGACACTGTACCACTCAGTCATCAGATTCACCACTGGAGCTCTCTACTGGACACTGTACCACTCAGTCATCAGATTCACCACTGGAGCTCTCTACTGGACACTGTACCATTCAGTCATCAGATTCACCACTGTAGCTCTCTACTGGACACTGTACCACTCAGTCTCAGATTCACCACTGGAGCTCTCTACCGGACACTGTACCACTCAGTCATCAGATTCACCACTGGAGTTCTCTACTGGACACTGTACCACTCAGTCATCAGATTCACCACTGGAGTTCTCTACTGGACACTGTACCACTCAGTCATCAGATTCACCACTGGAGCTCTCTACTGGATACTGTTCCACTCAGTCATCAGATTCACCACTGGAGCTCTCTACTGGACACTGTACCACTCAGTCATCAGATTCACCACTGGAGTTCTCTACTGGACACTGTACCACTCAGTCATCAGATTCACCACTGGAGCTCTCTACTGGACACTGTACCACTCAGTCATCAGATTCACCACTGGAGCTCTCTACTGGACACTGTACCACTCAGTCATCAGATTCACCACTGGAGCTCTCTACTGGACACTGTACCACTCAGTCATCAGATTCACCACTGGAGCTCTCTACTGGACACTGTACCACTCAGTCATCAGATTCACCACTGGAGCTCTCTACTGGACACTGTACCACTCAGTCTCAGATTCACCACTGGAGCTCTCTACTGGACACTGTACCACTCAGTCATCAGATTCACCACTGGAGCTCTCTACTGGACACTGTACCACTCAGTCATCAGATTCACCACTGGATCTCTCTACTGGACACTGTACCACTCAGTCATCAGATTCACCACTGGAGCTCTCTACTGGACACTGTACCACTCAGTCATCAGATTCACCACTGGAGCTCTCTACTGGACACTGTACCACTCAGTCATCAGATTCACCACTGGAGCTCTCTACTGGACACTGCACCACTCAGTCATCAGATTCACCACTAGAGCTGTCTACTGGACACTGTACCACTCAGTCATCAGATTCACCACTGGAGCTCTCTACTGGACACTGTACCACTCAGTCATCAGATTCACCACTGGAGTTCTCTACTAGACACTGTACCACTCAGTCATCAGATTCACCACTGGAGCTCTCTACTGGACACTGTACCACTCAGTCATCAGATTCACCACTGGAGCTCTCTACTGGACACTGTACCACTCAGTCATCAGATTCACCACTGGAGTTCTCTACTGGACACTGTACCACTCAGTCAACAGATTCACCACTGGAGCTCTCTACTGGACACTGTACCACTCAGTCATCAGATTCACCACTGGAGCTCTCTACTGGACACTGTACCACTCAGTCATCAGATTCAACACTGGAGCTCTCTACTGGACACTGTACCACTCAGTCATCAGATTCACCACTGTAGCTCTCTACTGGACACTGTAGCACTCAGTCATCAGATTCACCACTGTAGCTCTCTACTGGACACTGTACCACTCAGTCATCAGATGCACCACTGGAGCTCTCTACTGGACACTGTACCACTCAGTCATCAGATTCACCACTGGAGCTCTCTACTGGACACTGTACCACTCAGTCATCAGATTCACCACCGGAGTTCTCTACTGGACAAATTAACTGGTTCACCCTCATTTACAAAAGCCTTACTGGCAAAGCCCCACTCTACCTCTCTAAACTCCTCTCCTTCTCCCAGTTCTTCTACAGCCTACACTGTACTCACTATACTAAACAAAAATAAAAAACCCAACATGCAAAGTGTTGGTCCCATGTTTCATTAGCTGGAATAAAAGATCCCAGAAATGTTCCATGCGTACAACAAGCTTATTTCTCTCAAATGTTGTGCACAAATTTGTTTACATCCCTGTTAGTGAGCATTTCTCCTTTGCAAAGATAATCCACCCACCTGACAGGTGTGGCATATCAAGAAGCTGAATAAACAACATAATCATTACACAGGTGCACCTTGTGCTGGGGACAATAAAAGGCCACTCTAAAATGTGCAGTTTTGTCACACAACACAAAGCCACAGATGTCTCAAGTTGTGAGGGAGCGTGCAATTGGCATGCTGACTGCAGGAACGTCCACCAAAGCTATTGCCAGATTATTGAATGTTCATTTCTCTACCATAAGACGCCTCCAGAGTCCTTTTAGAGAATTTGGTAGTACATCCAACCGGCCTCACAACTGCAGACCACAAGTAACCATACCAGCCCAGGACCTCCACATCCGGCTTCTTTACCTGCAGGATCGTCTGAGACCAGCCACCCGGACAGCTGATGAAACTGTGGGTTTGCACAACCGAAGAATTTCTGCATAAACTGTCAGAAACCGTCTTAGGGAAGCTCTTCTGCGGACTCATCGTCCTCACCAAGATCTTGGCTTGACTGCAGTTTGGCGTCTTAACAATACCACTGAAAATATCAATATTTGGTTGTACTGACATCAATTGAAGCGGTTTTGCCTGCTGGGTTGAAAGCATGACATTGTTGTGATTTTGTTGTCATGACACTGGAGTGTCATCCCATCCCTATTTTGTCGTGACTATAATTGTTTGTTGCAGAACCTCTCAGCGTGGGAGAACCGGGGCTCCAACACTGAGACATCCAGACCATTGGGTGGGTAAGGTGGGGGACAGGATACTAAATGGAACACAACATTTGAAGTGAAGTTAGTATCCTGGGTGCCGGTCTGTTTCTGCTCTCAGCACTTATTGTCATGTCAGACATGTTTGGTGACAAGACAGCAATAATACCCTACAGTGAGGGAAAAAAGTATTTGATCCCCTGCTGATTTTGTACGTTTGCCTACTGACAAAGACATGATCAGTCTATAATTTTAATGCTAGGTTTATTTGAACAGTGAGAGACAGAATAACAACAACAAAATCCAGAAAAACGCATGTAAAAAATGTTATTAATTGATTTGCATTTTAATGAGGGAAATAAGTATTTGACCCCTCTGCAAAAACATGACTTAGTACTTGGTGGCAAAACCCTTGTTGGCAATCACAGAGGTCAGATGTTTCTTGTAGTTGACCACCAGGTTTTCACACATCTCAGGAGGGATTTTGTTCCACTCCTCTTTGCAGATCTTCTCCAAGTCATTAAGGTTTCGAGGCTGACGTTTGGCAACTCGAACCTTCAGCTCCCTCCACAGATTTTCTATGGGATTAAGGTCTGGAGACTGGCTAGGCCACTCCAGGACCTTAATGTGCTTCTTCTTGAGCCACTCCTTTGTTGCCTTGGCCGTGTGTTTTGGGTCATTGTCATGCTGGAATACCCATCCACGACCCATTTTCAATGCCCTGGCTGAGGGAAGGAGGTTCTCACCCAAGATTTGACGGTACATGGCCCCATCCATCGTCCCTTTGATGCTGTGAAGTTGTCCTGTCCCCTTAGCAGAAAAACACCCCCAAAGCATAATGTTTCCACCTCCATGTTTGACGGTGGGGATGGTGTTCTTGGGGTAATAGGCAGCATTCCTCCTCCAAACACGGCGAGTTGAGTTGATGCCAAAGAGCTCCATTTTGGTCTCATCTGACCACAACACTTTCACCCAGTTCTCCTCTGAATCATTCAGATGTTCATTGGCAAACATCAGACCGGCCTGTATATGTGCTTTCTTGAGCAGGGGGACCTTGCGGGCGCTGCAGGATTTCAGTCCTTCACGGCGTAGTGTGTTACCAATTGTTTTCTTGGTGACTATGGTCCCAGCTGCCTTGAGATCATTGACAAGATCCTCCCGTGTAGTTCTGGGCTGATTCCTCGCTGTTCTCATGATCATTGCAACTCCACGAGGTGAGATCTTGCATGGAGCCCCAGGCCGAGGGAGATTGACAGTTATTTTGTTTCTTCCATTTGCAAATAATCTCACCAACTGTTGTCACCTTCTCACCAAGCTGCTTGGCGATGGTCTTGCAGCCCATTCCAGCCTTGTGTAGGTCTATAATCTTGTCCCTGACATCCTTGGAGAGCTCTTTGGTCTTGGCCATGGTGGAGAGTTTGGAATCTGAAACAGGAAAGGGCCTTCCTCAAACTGTTGACACAAAGTTGGAAGCACAGAATCGTCTAGAATGTCTTTGTAGCATTAAGATTATTCCTCCTCCACCAAACGTTACAGTTGGTACTATGCATTGTGGGGCAGGTAGCGTTTTCCTGCCATCCGCCAAACCCAGATTCGCCAAACCCAGAGTCCAATGGTGGCAAGCTTTACGCCACTCCAGCTGACGCTTGGCATTGCGCATGATGATCTTAGGCTTGTGTGCGTCTGCTCGGCCATGGAAACCCATTTCATGAAGCTCCCGACGAACAGTTATTGCGCTGACGTTGCTTCCAGAGGCAGTTTGGAACTCGGTAGTGAGTGTTTCAACCGAGGACAGACGATTTGTGCAGCGTTACGCACTTCAGCACTTGGCGGACCCGTTCTGTGAGCTTGTGTGGCCTACCACTTCACGGCTGAGCCATTGTTGCTCCCTAGACATTTCCGCTTCACAATAACAGCGCTTACAGTTGACCGGGGAAGCTCTAGCAGGGCAGAAATTTAAAGAACTGACTTGTTGGAAAGGTGGCATCCTATGACGGTGCCACGTTGAAAGTCATTGAGCTCTTCAGTAAGGTCATTCTACTGCCAATATTTGTCTATGGAGATTGCATGGCTGTGTGCTCGATTATATATACCTTCGGCTGATATAGCCGAATCCACATACTTTTGTATATATAGTGTAAATCTGTGACCTGGCTAAGAAGTTAGGCTGGTCTGAAGCCAGGATCAAATCAAATCAAATGTTATTTGTCACATGCACGTGTTTAGCAGATGTTATAGCGGGTGTAGCGAAATGCTTGTGCTTCTAGCTCCGACAGTGCAGTAATATCTAACAATTTCTCAACATTTATTTATTTATTTTTATTTTATTTCACCTTTATTTAACCAGGTAAACCAGTTGAGAACAAGTTCTCATTTACAACTGCGACCTGGCCAAGATAAAGCATAGCAGTGCGATAAAAACAACAACACAGAGTTACATATGGGGTAAAACAAAACAAAAATCAAAAAAATACAACAGAAATACAATTAATATACAGTGTGCAAATTTAGCAAGTTATGGAGGTAAGGCAATAAAATAGGCTATAGTGCAAAATAATTACAATTTAGTATTAACACTGGAATGATGTGCAAGAGATGATGTGCAAATAGAGATACTGGGGGTACAGATGAGCAAAATAAATAACAATATAGGGATGAGGTAGTTGGGCGGGCTAATTTCAGATGGGCTGTGTACAGGTGCAGTGATCGGTAAGGTGCTCTGACAACTGATGCCTAAAGTTAGTGAGGGAGATAAGCGTCTCCAGCTTCAGAGATTTTTGCAGTTTGTTCCAGTCATTGGCAGCAGAGAACTGGAAGGAATTGCGGCCAAAGGAGGTGTTGGCTTTGGGGATGACCAGTGAGATATACCCGCTGGAGCGCAGACTACGGGTGGGTGTTGCTATGGTGACCAATGAGCTAAGATAAGGCGGGGATTTGCCTAGCAGTGATTTATAGATGGCCTGGAGCCAGTGGGTTTGGCGACGAATATGTAGTGAGGACCAGCCAACAAGAGCGTACAGGTCACAGTGGTGGGTATTATATGGGGCTTTGGAGACAAAACGGATGGCACTGTGATAGACAACATCCAATTTGCTGAGTAGAGTGTTGGAGGCTATTTTGTAAATGACATCGCCGAAGTCAAGGATCGGTAGGATAGTCAGTTTTACAAGGGCATGTTTGGCAGCATGAGTGAAGGAGGCTTTGTTGCGAAATAGGAAACCGATTCTAGATTTAACTTTGGATTGGAGATTCTTAATGTGAGTCTGGAAGGAGAGTTTACAGTCTAACCAGACACCTAGATATTTGTAGTTGTCCACGTACTCTAGGTCAGACCCGTCTAGAGTAGTGATTCTAGTCGGGTGGGCGGGTGCAAGCAGCGTTCGGTTGAAGAGCATGCATTTTGTTTTACTAGTGTTTAAGAGCAGTTGGAGGCTACTGGAAGGAGTGTTGTATGGAATTGAAGCTCGTTTGGAGGTTTGTTAACACAGTGTCCAATGAAGGGCCAGATGTATACAAATGGTGTCGTCTGCGTAGAGGTGGATCTGAGAGTCACCAGCAGCAAGAGCGACGTCATTGATATACACAGAGAAAAGAGTTGGCCCAAGAATTGAACCCTGTGGCACCCCCATAGAGACTGCCATAGGTCCAGACAACAGGCCCTCCGATTTGACACATTGAACTCTATCTGAGAAGTAGTTGGTGAACCAGGCGAGGCAGTCATTAGAGAAACCAAGGCTATTTAGTCTGCCAATAAGAATGCGGTGGTTGACAGAGTCGAAAGCCTTGGCCAGGTCAATGAAAACGGCTGCACAGTACTGTCTATTATCGATCGCGGTTATAATATCATTTAGGACCTTGAGCGTGGCTGAAGTGCACCCATGACCAGCTCGAAACCGGATTGCATAGCAGAGAAGGTGCGGTGGGATTCGAAATGGTTGGTGATCTGTTTGTTGACTTGGCTTTCAAAACTTTTTGAAAGGCAGGGCAGGATGGATATGGGTCTGTAACAGTTTGGATCTAGAGTGTCACCCCCTTTGAAGAGGGGGATGACCGCGGCAGCTTTCCAATCTCTGGGGATCTCAGACGTTACGAAAGAGAGGTTGAACAGGCTAGTAATAGGGGGTTGCGACAATTTCGGCGGCTAGTTTTAGAAAGAAAGGGTCCAGATTGTCTAGTCCAGATGATTTGTAGGGGTCCAGATTTTGCAGCTCTTTTAGAACATCAGCTGTCTGGATTTGTGTGAAGGAGAAGCGGGGGGCATGGGCAAGTTGCAGCGGAGGGTGCAGAGCTGGTGGCCGGGGTAGTGGTAGCCAGGTGGAAAGCATGGCCAGCCGTAGCAAAATGCTTGTTGAAATTCTCGATTATTGTAGATTTATCGGTGGTGATAGTGTTTCCTAGCCTCAGTGCAGTGGGCAGCTGGGAGGAAGTGCTCTTATTTTCCATGGACTTTACAGTGTCCCAAAACTTTTTGGAGTTAGTGCTACAGGATGCAAATTTCTGTTTGAAAAAGTTAGCCTTTGCTTTCCTAACTGCTTGTGTATATTGGTTCCTAACTTCCCTGAAAAGTTGCATATCACGGGGGCTATTTGATGCTAATGCAGTACGCCACAGGATGTTTTTGTGCTGGTCAAGGGCAGTCAAGTCTGAGGAGAACCAGGGGCTATATCTGTTCTTAGTTCTGTATTTTTTTTGAATGGGGCATGTCTATTTAAGATTGAGAGGAAATTACTTTTAAAGAACAACCAGGCATCCTCTACTGACGGAATGAGATCTATATCCATCCAGGATACCTGGGCCAGGTCAATTAGGAAGGCCTGCTCGCTGAAGTGTTTTGGGAGCGTTTGACAGTGATGAGGGGTGGTCGCTTGACCGCGGACCGTACGGACGCAGGTAATAAGGCAGTGATCGCTGAGATCCTGGTTGAAGACAGCGGAGGTGTATTTAGAGGGTAAGTTAGTCAGGATGATATCTAGTGAGTGTACCCATGTTTACGGATTTAGGGTTGTACCTGGTAGGTTCGTTGATAATTTGCGTGAGGTTGAGGGCATCTAGCTTGGATTGTAGGATGGCTGGGGTATTAAGCATATCCCAATTTAGGTCACCAAGCAGTACGAACTCTGAGGATAGATGGAGGCAATCGTTCACATATGGTGTCCAGGGCACAGCTGGGGCTGAGGGGGTCTGTGCAGGCGGCAACAGTGAGAGATTTATTTCTGGAA